>NW_024732238.1:6780227-6939358 GCF_018991925.1 Homarus americanus | reverse complement strand
GCGAACACAAACACCTGTAGAGTTTTCGTAGGTTCTATTTCCTGGATAAACAGATACACAAGGGAGGTGGCGCTCCTTACTCTGTCTGGGGGTCAACTAGCCTCTCAGGCGACATGTGGTAAGTGATACATTAGCAGCTTCCATATGTCGCCAGGCACATTAATTAAGCGTGTGGGACATGGTAAATACATTGCCACACGCTGCTAGCTAGGCTGAATAAATAGTGTATATAAATGGAGCACATACATAATATACATACAGCATACATAATATACATACACCTCCCTCCCCCCTATACGCTCATAGCAAAGTCTTGAGCGGACCTTTTCTTTTGGATCCGTTCTGAGCGTCGAGGGACTTGATCACTGGGGAGGGTATGGGACTCAACACTGGTGGCGGGGTCAGCAGAAGGCGTTGTTACGGGGCGGAGAAAACGGCGGTTCCTCCACCACACACGACCACTGGGTAACCGCACCTGGTAGTCCCGTGACCTACCGAGACCCATGACTACGCCCACTTTGTCCCAACGTAGGGAGGTCGGGTCCTGAACACGGACTTGGGTGCCGACACTCAACCTGGGGAGAGAACGGGCGTGGTCGTTGTAGCGGGCGACGACATCATGAACACGTTCGGCGGCTCGGCGATCACAATCCTCTGTCTTGGCCTGCCACTCCTTGGAGAAGGATTGAGGGTGAGCAGGGACACAAGAACGAAGGGGGCGTCCATACAAGACCTGGGCAGGGGAGCGTCCGGTGTAGTTAGGTGTGTTGCGGAGTTCAAGGAGACCCCGGTCGAAGGCCTCGCAGTCAATATTCCCAGAAGGGGCCACCTTAAGGATGAGGTGCTTCAGGGATTTGACAGCAGCCTCAGCGTGGCCGTTGGACTGCGGGTAATGGGGCGATGACAACACATGCCGGACTCCCCATCGGTCAAGGAACACAGCAAAGTCCCGGCTTGTGAACTGGGGCCCTCCGTCGGTTCGCAGGCGCACAGGAACGCCCACGTCACGGAAGTAGTGGCGGAACTTGCTGATGGTGGCGGCAGACGTCGTGTCATTACCGCACTTGATGACAACCGGCCAACCAGAGAGACGGTCGACGATAACAAGGAAGGACTTTCCTGACACAGAAAAAGTCGGCCGACACAGACTCAAAGGGGCGGGTGGGGTTGTCGTCACTCATGAAGGGTTCCTGCTGCTGGCTGGGTTGTAATACTTGGCAGGGCTCACACGCACGGACAACATTGGAGATGTCGGAGTCGATGCCGGGCCAGAACACAGTCTGTCGTGCACGTCGTTTGGTGGCCTCAGCTCCACGGTGACTGTCGTGAAGGCGAGCCAAGACGTGGGGACGTGAGGCAGCAGGGACAACTACACGTGCTCCGTACAGAACAAGGTCCCCGTCGCAGTAGAGTTCATCGCGGAGTTTCCAATACGGGAGCAGGGTGTTGTGAAGGTCGTAGCGGTTGCTAGGGAATCCATTCCTCACACACTCGACGAGTCGGACGTAGGAAGGGTCATCTTGGGCCGCTGTTTGAAGGTCCTCCATTGCCTTGTCGTCATCTGGTGACAGGTCCGAACGAAGGGATTGGACGGCGTGTAGAGTGACCACAGTCCTGACGGAAAGAGCGAGGTCGGCGTCGAGCACATGGTCTTCTGGAGTAGGGCGGCTGACAGGAGAGCGGGATAAGGCATCAGGGATGCAGAGCTCCTTACCAGCATGCCACACTGCTGTGAAGACGTACGCCGAGAGCTTCTCTTTCAGACGCTGGAGGCGAGGGTTCTCAACGGCATCCAGCGTGTAGTGGTTGAGGATCGGAACAAGCGGGCAATGGTCGGTCACTAGGTGAAAGTGTTGCAGGCCTATGAGGTAAAACCTGCACTTGGACATCGCCCAAACCACAGCCAACAGCTCCAACTCAATAGTGGCGTAGCGCGTCTCGGTGTCAGAGAGGAAACGCGAGCCACACTGGACGAGCCAGAACTGTCCACCATGATCCTGCAATAGGGCGTATCCCACGCCGTACAAGCGTGAGGCATCTGTCTGCAGAACCGTCGGCAAGGCTGGGTCAAACGTGGCTAGGACAGGTGGACTAGACAGGGCCTGTTTCACTTGCTGGAAGGCCTTGTCGTGGTCGGGGGTCCACAGGAATGTCCTCTTGGGGCTCATCAGGGGGCGAAGTGGTTGGGCAGCTGCGGAGATGTCCGGTGAAAACTCTGCTAACTGGTTGACGAGACCGATGAAGGACCTCAAGTCGGTGAGGTTAGCAGGGTTGGGAAAATCCGTGATGGCGCGGACCTTCTCCGGGTCAGCTGCAGTACCATTCCCTGAGAGGGTGTACCCACAAAAGTCCACTGAAGAGCTGGCCAGAACAAACTTGTCGGCATTTAGGGTGATGCCGTGCTTCCGGCACCTGTTGAGTACCTCGTAGATACGGCAGAGGTGATCCATGTAATCCTCGTCTTACACGAGTATGTCGTCGACCACTTTCACGCAGTTTGCCAGACCTTGTAGAGCCATATCACCTCGAAGATAGAAAGCGTCTCCTGTAGCGGCGAATCCCATGGGGCCACGGCAATAACTGTAACGTCCATGCGGGGTGATGAAAGTTGTAAGTGGTCGGTCTTCTTCGGCAAGCTCTATCTGCCAGTATCCACACAGGGCGTCCATCGTCGTGAAGAAGCGCGCCTTCGGGTTCACACTGCGTATAGCTGCAAAGGGCGTGGGAGAAGGGTGCGCAGGACGAGACACCTGGCTGTTGAGCTTGGAGAGGTCAGTGGTGATCCGAACACCACCTTTGGGTTTTGCGACTACTACCATAGGGTGACACCGTGGAGACGGGTCATCACCTGCTGGTGCAATCATTTCTTGGGCGACCATGGAGTCCAGCTCGTTTTTGACCGCCTCGCGGAAGGCCCGGGGGACCAGTCGAGGGGTGTAGATAGCGAAGGGCTTCGCGTCGTCCCTCAGGCGGATCCTCATCGGGGGGCCTACCATCTTCTTGAGAGGCTTGGATTCCAGATTCCAGAGCGGACTTGGTCACCAGAACGTCGCTGAATTCCTTCAGGAAGTACTTCCGAGCATCCGAAGGAGAGGTGTCACTGGCAAGAGGTAGGGGTAGGGCGACAGCAGGGTAGTTGCTGCTCCCTTCGTGCACCCTGTTGGCGTGTTTTACCTCAAGAATAGGTTTGGGGAAGCCCTGGGAGATGATGGCCAACTCATGACAATGTCTGTAGGACAGCAAAGGAGTCGGGACACCGTTATGCACATCAATCCAGGCTTGACACGACCTGTTGCCAAAGGTGACCTGTGTTTGGAGTGAACCTAGGGCTGGGGCCATCTGTGAACCATCTGCCGTGAAGCGTAGATCCTTGGGTGGCGGTCCTAGATCACTTGGAGAGAGCCCCAAGCATTGCAAATGCTGGGGACCGATGACTGTAGCATCAGCGCCGGTGTTGGGCAACATCTGAAGACAGGATGACACACTGCCGTAGGTCACGATGACACTGATGTACTGGGGGACTTTGGTCCTGGGACACGAGGGGGAGCACACCTTCCTAATATGGCTCGAGCGTTGTCCAGGGTGGTCATGCTTCTGATTGGAAGACTGTAGGCGGCCCTCACTGGTGGAAGGGCGCTGAAGCTTCCGCCGACGCTGTCCCTTGGGTTTGTTGGTAGGGCAACACTTGTCATAGTGGCCCAGACGACCGCACACATTGCACTGGACGTGCTTAGCTGGGCACCGCACTGTGAGCGACCATTGGCCCTTACGGTCACAACTGTTGCAGGTAGACTCAGCAGCTGGACACACCTGTGTTCCGTGCTGCTTACCACAGTTGTTACAAAAGGAACCGGGCTTGGGCGTGGTGGGCGAAGGCGTTGAAGTAGACTTCTTGTCCTTCTTGTACCGGGACACAGCGTGTACAGCTGTAGGGGGAGCTCGGATGGCAGAGGTGGCACACCTGGCAGCCTCATAGGAGCGACTTATCGTCAACACATCCTTAAGAGAAGAGGAAGAGTCGAGGGAGGTGAGGCGTTGGACAAGCTCCTCGTCCTTAACACCCATCAGGATCACCTGCTTCAACTGGGTCTCCTCGCACTGCTGGTGGTTACCTGGGCATATATCTACCTCTTCCGAGGGTCTCTTGAGTCGTACATAAAAGACATCAAAAGTCTCGCCCTCCATCTGTCTACAGCTAAACAATTCCCTCCTGCGTAGAGCTTCGTTCCGCTGCCCTTTGATGTGCCGTTGTAGAATATCCAGTACCTCCTCTACCGATAACGAAGAGGTCGGAGGTACCTGCAACGTATGTTCCAAGACACGCTGAGTTTCCAAGGACAGGCACATACGCAGCTGAATAAGTTGTTTAGGCTGTGACAGGCTCTGGAGATCCACCATTGTAGCATAATCAGTCCACCGACTCCGCCATTCACGAAAAGTCGGGAATTTCACATCAGGCTTCAAGATTGGCGGTGTTTGAGCAGCCGCCTTAGGTGGGGCTGGGGGGCGTGAAGAAAGCAGTGATGAGGTATCTGAACCAGTCGATACCGAGGCAGTGTTAGAGCCAGGGGCTTGGTTAACAGTGAGACGAGATATCAAAGCTTCAAACCGTGCACTGTCTTCCAATCTCCGTTGGTGGTCTCTCTCTGCCTCAGCTTGCCTTCGTTCTTCATCCTCCACATGTCTTCTAGCTTCGTCCTCGCGCCTTTCATCCCTCATAAACTTCATTAAAGCAATTATCTCTGAAGACAATGCAGAAGATCGAGGTGAAGGGCTGCGCGATGTGGTGGGAGGAACTGGAGCGTCCTGTTCAGCCTGGTCATCCATCTCTGCAGAGCTGTCATCCGACTGACTCATCCAGGCGTTGGCTCCACGACTGCGTAAGGCATGAGACATAATAACTTAATCTGTGTACTGTGTCTTAAATCAGTGTTGACCGGTCAGCCCGTCGTATCAACAAAATCTGAGACAAAAAAATTAATTAAATGCACAGATAAGTAGATTATATATATAAAATATATATAAAGGAATGGCCGCAGTCAGTGTGTTCGTACGTGTGTGTGCGCGTCTCGGGCAGTCTCGCTGCGAGGGGGTGGAGGCGGCGACTCACGTCTGTCGTCAGTTACCCTCCAGGCATGGCGGGAGGAGGCAGCGCTGAACTCTACTCCTCACACATGCCCTGAACATGCCTTACGCCTTGGGAATCCTTTAGAACAAGGTCACACAGTTATGGCACTAAACACACAATGCACTATACACTTCACAGGAACTTGCTGTCACTGACACTGCTCAAAGTTGCTATAAATTCTTTGAAGAGACGGCCATTAGCGGTGGTTGACACAGAGCAGGGGTCCATAAGTCGGTCTTGCCACAAACTTTACACTTCACTTGTATAATGATCCAGTAAAATGACTCACTGCGCCATGCATGTATTCTGGGTATCGAGTTCTATCTACAGGAGCGAACACAAACACCTGTAGAGTTTTCGTAGATTCTATTTCCTGGATAAACAGATACACAAGGGAGGTGGCGCTCCTTACTCTGTCTGGGGGTCAACTAGCCTTTCGGGCGACATGTGGTAAGTGATACATTAGCAGCTTCCATATGTCGCCAGGCACATTAATTAAGCGTGTGGGACATGGTAAATACATTGCCACACGCTGCTAGCTAGGCTGAATAAATAGTGTATATAAATGGAGCACATACATAATATACATACAGCATACATAATATACATACAGATTCATTCCGGGTTCAAAGCGTTTACTTCATATAAAATATGAAGTAAGCCGAAATCCAAATTATAATGATCCTAATTAACGAGGGTACAGTGTATATACAGTACAGTATTAACTATAAGGAGTTGTGCTGCTGGTAGGTGTACAGCAATACTCAAGAATGTTATCATTTCTAGTCTTGCGTTTGCTTCCCTTATTAGTATGAAGGAACCTGTGGGGGCTAAACACAGTCTGTACAGTGTGTTAAGTTAATGTGTTGTGGATTCATATGGAGGCTAATGGTTCACTTTGTACTGTATAGTGTGTGAGGAGGAGGGAGCACAATAACCAAGTCCACTTCACAAAATGGAGTCAAAATGTACCTGATGGTAAACCAAAACTGGCATTTATTAACAATCTCTGCGAATCAACAAATTTTGCCATCTGGTCGTGCTCTTTTTATTACTTAAACATTGTTCTGTAGGAGACCTGTAAAAATGTAGAGGAGACCGTGTTCATCCCTCCCTCATATTGTTCTGCCTAGCTCTTGGTGTGTTCTGCCCTCTCTGTGTGTGGTTCTGTGATTCTCTCCTTCAGTATAATTCAGAAAGAAAAAACAATATTATATTACAGTACATGTACTCAAATACAGTATGCCAAATACATTCACTTAATGCAAAATATTCAAATATACCAAATTTATTAACAGACTGTATTTCAAAAATATTCATTATATATATTTTTGTCTTAGGTTAAGCCTCCTCGTCCAGAGAAACCTGCTGGTGTTTTGGCGAAGAAGGGGTCACCATCTAGCTCGGCAGACAGCACTCCCACGGGAACACTTAACAAGTCAGGTAATTCACTACATCTCTTACTACAGAATGAGATGTAATTATGGCAAATGAATGAATGACAACAGTGAGAGAGAGAGATTTATTTTGTTCTTGTTTCTGGCCACAGTGTACATAAGCAGGAGAGAGATTGGGGGGGGGGGACACACACAAAAAATAGCTGCAGTTGAAGGTTAGTGTATTTTTCCCTGATAGTAGCTAAGAAATAAACAGTGTAGCAGACCTTTTTCACATTTTATAGAATATCCACGAGACAGATAGATGCTTCTTATTAACCCTGGGATGCTGTTCAGATAGTTTCATTACATGCCTATGACTTCAAATTACTGGAGCAAGTCTCAAAATTGCTTGTCTACCTATAGAGGGCACTGTACTGTTTAGAACAGGAGTGTTAAAAGGAACTGTTCTTGATTGTATAGTGTCGCCAAACTTGTTGGTCAGCTACCTGCTGTATACTTGTTATGTACAATATACTGTACTGTACTGTCCCGTCCCTCCATGTTTCCTCCTTTTATAGTTCTCGTGGCTGTGGCCTCCATTATTGTGGAAGGCAAAAATTTTTATCACCACAGACGAGGAATTTCACAGTGGCTATACATTTTTCTATGACCTCTGGTTGGTCGTGTTCTGGCTACTTCAGTGTCTCCATTGACCCTCCCTAATTATTTGGGGAGGTTTTGGGGTACAGATAAGGAGTTGGGTTTTGTCATCTGTTGTAGTATGTATAGACCAAGGGTGCTTTGTTACTCCATCAACTGGTGACTCGCTTATGAAAGCTTTTATGGTCATTATGTGTGGATGAGTGAGTTCCATTGTGTGATGCCCTGGTGTCTGTGCCCTCGGTGTCTGTGCCCTCCTCACTGCTGTATACTTAAACTTCTTATTTCCACCATCATGACAGTATAGGAAAATGACCTATGATACATAACTGTAGGTTAAAAATGTCATCCTTATATTATGAAGATGATTGGGGTCTGTCGAAAGGCGCACTAGTTGTCCACCTCACTATCGATTAGATATGTTATCAGTAAACAGTCAAGGGGAGTTGATGGTAGTGGCAGCACTAGTGTTGGCCGTGAAGGAGCTCTCTCCTCTGCCAGTCATTTATTGTTGTTTATTGGTGAGCATCTTAACGATTTACTTACCTAAGGAAGATTACTGTACTACACGTGTGCTTCAGGTAGTGTGTGAAGTGAAAGAAGAGATTTTACTTTCGAAGACTTCTTTATAGAATTTGTTTTAAGTTGGACCATCAGGTTCTTCAGTCTGTGGTCATAGAGAAAAACTACATTACATTGGCATTTATTAATAGATACAGTAAAGGCATTTCTTAATTTGCTGATGGACTGTTTAAGTAAGAATAAAGAGAGACAACTCCAGTTAGCTTGTAGAGAAATGATTTTATTACAGAAACTTAAGGCACTTTTCACAATCCCTAAGGTCCACAAGTGTACAGTTTAGGTAGGGCTTTGGGGGCTCCTATATGTTAGTGGTACTTAAGCCATCAGAAAAAACACACACTTCAAAACCTAATGTCAATAGTATACTGCCATCTTACAAAGTTATTCAGTGACTTCAATATATTTTATAGACCAGAACCTAACTTAACACATGGTAGGACATCATTATTTTGCTTTACTCGAGTTCACCGTCGTGGTTCCCTGCCCGTGATGTTAATCCTAGTCAAGCTTACACATCACTTAAATGATTTTTCCCCACACCTTAACAAGTGGTGTAATGGGAAGAGAAGAGTTTGGATGCATCTCAATGGCCACCTTGGAACACAGCAGGAAGATGGGCCACAGGAACAGTGTGTCAGTTGTCATATCTCTGTGTACTATTGTGTGTGTTGCTGTTGTTATTGTTGGTGGTAGAGAAGGTCACTGAGGATATGTATGAGGTGAGCAAGATAAGGATTTAAGGAAATGTATGTGGAGTATTTTTGCATTTTGTTTCACTCCAGTACTTTCCTATCATTTTATACACTGGTCTTTCATCACTAATTCCCCCCTCCTCTTCCTACTGCTTTTTTTATCAGTTTTGTTAATCCATTTCAAACAAAAGTAGAAGTGGAATAGAGGAATAAAGATAAAATAAAAATAAAACAGATGGATAGGAGGATGAGAAAATGGGGATATTGACTTGTCCTGTACAGTGAGGTGAAGTTTAGCTCAGTCAGCTAATAACTGTGTCACAGGTGTGGGGTGAGTGAAGACCAAGTAGCCACACTTGCTGCTCATCCCTCCTACCTACCGCCTCACTCGTGGGTGTGTCACACGAGTCGTGCCTTCCCTAACCTGGTGCCGAGAGTTACTTCCGAGTTTACCTGTGAATTTTAAGTGTACAGTAAAGCATTTTGAAGAATCTGAAATTTACTGTGATAAATATTAAAGGTTTTGTGTAATAAATAATTTGTGGTGGTTATTTTCTGGTGGAACTGATCATTAGATACTTTATGCAACAGATTCTACTTCATAACATCTCATAAGGTTTTGGAAATGAAATGTGAAAGGTTTTATCAATGTAAATTATTATTATGCACCATATTCCATTTTCGTGGGTTCATAGTTCTTCGTTCCTTAGTGAAGTGCACTGATGAATCATTGGTAAGTTAAGAAGTGTCTTTACAATGTACTGTACTTCTCTCTGGGTTTTTAATTTGTTTTATTTTGATTTATTTCATATTTTGTGTGTGCATGTGTGTCTGTTTATTTGTGTATGTGTTTTTGTTATTGTCATGCTGCTCACTACTTGTCATACTACTCTTTATCAGCATTTGCAGTAACTCTTATCAGATACTTTAACTTCAGTGGCAGCTGTACACACACACACAACACACACACAACACACACACACACACACACACACACACACACACACACACACACACACACACACACACACACACACACTCACTCACTCACTCACTCACTCACTCACTCACTCACTCTCTCTCTCACTCTCTCACTCACCACCACTCACTCTCTCACTCTCCTCACTCCTCACTCACTCACTCACTCCTCCTCCACTCACCACCACTCTCCACCACTCACTCACACTCACTCACTCACTCACTCACTCACTCACTCACTCACTCACTCACTCCTCACCACTCACTCACTCACTCACTCACTCCACTCTCACTCACCACCACCACCACTCACTCACTCACTCACTCACTCACTCACTCACTCTCTCACTCTCTCTCTCTCTCTCTCTCTCTCTCTCTCTCTCGGAAAAAACATTGTCCAGTGATGGTTTCATAGGACTAAGCTGGATGGTTTTATTCAGCTCAGAGGGGACCCGTATACAAGGGGTTACAAAATCTAGATTCCTGTATGTGTTGAGGCAGAGTCTGTCAGTCAGAAACCTAAAAGAAACTATCAGAAGGGTGATAAAGATGTGTCCCACAATAATTTGGCTGCATGTATGGGGTGGGGGGAGTGGGTGTATGGGGATAATCTGTAATTGAAGTGACACATAAGATACAAGCAGTGTGAGCCACCCAGATACAACCATATATAGCATGACTTTTCTCATATTTTATATTTACAATTAGAAAATACAAAGGTTATGTTTATTATGTATTGTGAGGTCTGTGTAGTATATTAATAATCTTTATATGTAAAATATATTTACTTGTAGACAAGGAGCCTCCGCCCCCACTGCCAGAGAAGAAGATCCAAGCTCCTCCGCCACCAGAGAAGAAGCCAACCATCCAGTCAAACTCAGATGCTCATGAAGGTAGTCCTACTCCCAAGGACACTGCAGAGATGTCAAAAATCACAAAGAGATTCCTCGTTAAAGGTGATAATACTGGTTATATAGTGATTAACCCTATCAAAGCATTTTTAACACATGTTTATTGTCTCAAGAGTGTCAAGAAGTGACTTGCTAACTGTCCCATTTCAGTCTACGGTCATATGCTTCGATTTTGTGGTGTGGTTTTTGCTAATACCATCACTTGCCCTGCCCTCTGGTGAATTTTGTGATTCTCCTTCTCTTTCACTCTCAAGTTTCCTGATAGTTATTGTCACTTGTACAGTACTGTCAGTCAATATCTATTCCACTGTTTCATCCCTTTGCACATCACACAGTCAGGTCTCTGAATTGTCATCAACTCCTCATTGACTGAAATTGTGAATAAGGTTTTACTCTCCACTTAGGTACATAAATTTATACTAAAGATATGATGTGGTGGATTTTATTGTAAGTCTAACATTTTTTTACACAACAGAGGAAGGCAGTTTAACTCTGGACACAGATGGAGAGAAGCTGAAGCATGTAACTCAACTCCGTCCCAAAGGCCCATCCCGGAGACGACCTCCATCAGGCATGTTCAAGGAAAACGTAAGCATGTCTTCTTTTTTGTGTGTGTGTGTGTGTACCTGTATCTTAAGTTTAACATAAGATTATTATAAACAAGATATAGTATTCAGTTTGTTGATTTGCACACATAAATATATTTTATAAATGTCTGTTAAACATCAGTGTACCTGATATTAACTCATGTTGAAGGTTGTTTGGTACAGTAATAGGCTACTGGGGCATCTACTCGAAAATATGTAAGTATTTAAATGACATGGAGTTGTGTTTGTTCTGGCTCTGCTGTACTACACTGAAGAGAGGCAGCAAGTGTACTGAAGATGCACTTTAAGTGGAAGAATTCTTTACCCATCGAATATAATTCTTCTTTTTATCACTTTGATATATTACACGAAGATCATCACCACTTTTATTAATCCTAAACATGACTCTGGTTACACCATGAGTCACTGCCCTTTACAGTCAGGTTTATATTTTATGTCACCAGTTTTATTTAACTTTAATATTTCTTAGTTCACTTCCTTCATTATTATCACTGTCTTGTGGCCATTTTCCTCACTTGTGTGGGTTAGCTGTTACAGTATTACCCAATGGCAGCTCTCCATGATGCACAGCCTCCTGCAGCTACTCATGTCAGATTGGAGTATTTGGAAGAAAATGTTAAGATTGTTTTAGGTGTTATTAGAATATTTTTTTTTATATTAAGTTAAGCATATTCTTTGTTTTACTACAGTATTAATATTTTATAGAAAAGGCAGTTAGTTCCTTTTACCTGCAAGTGGGCCATTTTCCAGGTATGGTAGCCGTAGTTTCAAAATTTGATGAACAGATTTTGCACATTTAAGACAGATTTGAGGTTATTATCCGGTTTTGTTTATAACAGTAACACGGCAAAGCTTAAGAGCCTCGGACTGGATTAGGGCAACTATCCCTTCATTTATTGATCTCCTCTTCTGTTGGATATTATATCTTGTACTGACAGTAAACGGTCTGCTAATATTGTACAGTGCAGTATTCACATTGGCAGCTTCTTTTTTTTTTTGCACGCCTCTGCTTACCACTAGCCTACAGTAGGTCACCCACCAGCAGCATACACATTGTAATTAACAGCAGTACAGTATTAACTAACCCAGTGCACACCTTTTTAATTATGTTCAAAGTCCTGACTATTCCTTACTGTCGACCAAGTTCTACCGTTTAGCATTTGTTAGTACAGTACTGTATCTAACAAACTTCTGTATGTAAAACTTTACCCAGTTTGTAAAAAAAAATGATGTATAACTTAATGTGTTACCTCTGTTGTGGTTTGCTTTTATTTACTAATTGTCAAGTCCATTATGAAAAACCAAGAGAATGATCAGGATTTAATCACTCACGGTTATTTACCCTGGCAGTACATTTTTTATATGTGGTTCTCATTGTGCCGACCAATTCTTGTTTAATATATTGAGTTGTCTCCATGTTTTAAAATTTCCATGTATAAAGGAATGAAACAAAGAGACAATGAAATGTTTTGAAAAAAGTCATAAAAACTAGAGAAAATGTCATTACAGTATGTATATATATATATATATATATATATATATATATATATATATATATATATATATATATATATATATATATATATATATATATATATATATATATATATATATATATATATATATATATATATATATATATATATATATCTTGATAAAATCACAATAGAATATAATTTTTTAATTACAATTTAAAAATAGTCACTGGAGAGAACATTTGTATGTTTAAAATGGACTGCCACTCCCCATAGGTGTGTATAATGTTATCATTAGTGTTTCCTCACTTGTACTCTGTCAGCTGGCTGGTGTATGGCTCTGGGTCTAACCTTTGTATATCACCAGTTTCTTCCTTTCTCTCTGTGGCACAGATGAAAAACCAAATCACCGCTGACTCTGACTCCTCCCCACTCCCTCCCACACCTGAAGACGAGGTCGACCATGTAAGTGTCCCCTGTAGGCACCAAAACAAAGTATTTCATTGTATTTTATTTATTTGGCTTGCATAATTATTAATGTATTAGGTAAGTAAATGGGCTAAACCTGCCACTACTACAGCTACAGCCCTGTAGTGAAGTTATTAAACATTTCTTTAATGACTGTGTAGTGATTGAAACCTGGTACAACACTTCCAGCATTTTATCAGTGATGTTTGTTTGGGCAGTATGTACTATTACTCTTCCAACTTGTGCTCCTTTGACTGTAGTCCTCATCCTTTCAGGACGACCTTCCTGTGTTGCATGAAAATTTGCTCAAGTTCTTTTTCTATTGGTGTATAGATACTGTACAAGTTATCAGAGTTAGGTTATAATTTCATTTCACTGTCTTGTCATCTCTGGTGGGGGATATGTGAATATAACCCATCCATCCATGTGTGTGTACATGAGAGAGAGTGAGTGAGTGGCTCTTTCCATCCCTCTTACGTTTGACTAAACATATTGTCAGCTTCATAAATCATATAGAAAAAGATTTGTGTGAAACTTGTTACATGATGGTAATGCAACAAGGACTAGGAAGTGCTCATATATCAGTACAGTTTTTGTCTCCGTATTTCAATGAATTATGACCCAAAGTGTTTTGGTCTCTGGGGATGAGATCCAGAAACATTTGAAATCAATTTAGTAGTATAGTACTGTACTTCAGAGACTATACAGTACAGATACAGGTCCAAATACAAGTAGGCTTGTTGAGCTGGTGATTTAGAACAGTAAATAAGTTTTATTTCTCTTTATTTTATTAATTCCCCAACAACACAGTTATATTATTATGAATACAGAAACCTCTGGAAGTGATGTACAGATACTGAATGCGCTTTGATAACCCAGAAAATTTAATCAAGTTATTTCAAAGTATTCCTGTAAGCTAATAACTAGTTCTTTGTGATCGACTCTCCCCTAGACCACAGAACAGGTAGAGACAGCAACCATGAACAAAAAGTTAGGATCATTTGTCTTGTATTGAAGACTGTGTGTCACTATTTGAGACCTTTCCTTGTGACAAATTATCAAAAGAAAGGATAAAAAACTAAGAAGATATTAATACCACAATCAATTAAGAAATACATGTTTACAGTATATCAGAAATAGAAAATTAAATACTGCATTTATTTAATCGAGGATGAGGAGTTTTTGACTGCTTACATAAGCTGATGTGCTACTGTATTCATTAAATATAAATTTTATAATGAACCATTACAATGCAAATATAGAATGTTTGATGCCATATAAAGGGAATGTTTGTGTTGTTCTTGATTCTGGCTACACTGCACCATAGCAAGAATGAGTTTTGAAATGAATAGAACTAATAAAGTTATAAAATCACAAACAAATAGCTTGACAATCCAAAATCTTTTCCAGTCACTAGAAAATGGGATTTCTTGTGTTTTGATTGATAGGAAACTACAGTAAAAGCAAGAATTTCTTATCATTTGATTGGTTTATGACATAATAGATAAGGTGCTGCATAATAATTGGTGCATTATCTACCTGATGTTTGTGATAAGATAAAGAGCAGTGTTACAATACAGCAGTAGTCACAACCATTTAGTTTGTTGTGTGGCAGTGTAGAAACAAACACTCCGGGTTTAACTCTCCCAATCTTTACTCGACTTCGTGAAGTGTACAACTGTTGGTGTAACTCTTGTTAACAATATTCAGTATAGTACCATTTACCTGGACATTTTGCAACATGAAGAGAATTAAACAACAATTTTTAGGGACAAGTGAAGTATGTTTGTCACAGTTTATGTTTGCCCCTTTTGATAAAAAAAAATTATGGGTCAACTTCTCCATTTTGGTGTCTATAAATATTTCAATACATTGAGCGTAACTCTTCCACTGATACAAATTTTGTGGTGAAACCTCACACAAATGCGTGTCTTCACTAGATAAAGTGCATAATATGAAGTCTGTGTCCCAAAGTTAACGGTGAGACTTACAGCCTGTATTGCGTACAATACATACTGTAGTACTGTACTCTTCTCTTCTCTCGTCCACTTTAATACTGTACAAGTAAAATACCTGTCTACTCAGGTTAGTTTTAAACTGTATAACCTTGACTGTTACAATTTGCCCTCCCTGACACAGGCAACCACCTCAGCCTAACCTAACCATGACTGTTATAGTTTGAACATGGGTAAACACCTCCCACAACCGCCATGGCCATATCTCTGTCATGGAAGATTTTTTGTTCTTTCCCAGACCACCCAGGGGTCTGTTTTCAATACAATACCAATGTGTACAATCTTGGGACTCATGTAATATGTGCGTAAAGTTTCAGGTCCCTAACTGCTTTTGTTTAGGAGCTGTGGCTGGAACAGCCTCAGACAAACATATCCTTTTATTAAATGTAGAACTTGACTTACATAATCCTCTTGTAGGTGACTGTATGATATTAGCATTAGCCACATCTGAAGCATTTGATATTAGAAATTCACCCAGTTGTTGTCAAAATTGGTCATGTACGTGTCCCTGATGCCAATGTCTGGTGGTTACTCAGGTGAGTCTTTTGAGTAAACAGCAAAATTTTATATTAGAGTCTGGGTCATCCCTCATGAACTACAGTAATGTATATTGATTTTCTTGCGAAGTTTCAAGGTGAAAAAATTTTGGTCTTAATGTTTTGTATTGACGTATTAAATTCTCTCTTGTTTCTCTTATACTGGAATTAATTCAAGTCAGTAGTACCAGCAGCCTACAGAGTAACCATGTAACATCTGGTGTATTTTTGATTTGATAGCATTTAGGTAGCAAGAACCAGAGTGACTGTTGTAACAGGAAATGTTTTGTTGGCATGACAAAAGAAGATAGCATAGTTCCCTCATGCAGGACAGAAAAATCAATGTTAAAATTTGGAAATACCTGTACTGTGTGTACTGTATGTACAGTATTCTACATCAGACTCCAGGATACATCATTTGTTACAAATTATCATCATCAAGGCATTTTAGTTATCTGTACTGTAGATACCACAGATTCTGTAATCTTCTGTATACTGTATAGTATAAGATTACCATAATCCTTACTCTTTGTAGATACTGTATAGTATATTGAGAATAATTGCTTTAGTTTTGAATGATGTCTTTCAGCACACAATCAGATAAGTAAACTGTCAAATGAATACAAATTTTGTGTTATCTTGTATAGTTCACTCTACAGGGTATATCTTATCAGTGATATTAGTGGAACTAGCAGCCAAGATAATAGGAGGTGGTCTCTAGGTCAAGTTAAAAATGCTATCATAAGTTATCACTGATGGTATGTGTTGCCCTGGGTAGGATGTAGGCACAAAGTGGATAGGATAGAGGTACAGTGTTGTATTTGTTGGAGTAGTGGATAGGGGACTGCATAGTAAATATGGTGGTAAATGTGCTAGGTAGGTTAGTGTGCTTTAGTCTGTTCACTCAAACTCTGCAACTGAGGCCTAGGATCAGTTTTTAGCAAGGCAGCTGATTGGCTGGCAAACAGACACACAGAGTCACTTCAGTTCTTTAGTATTTAATTTATCTTACAGTATTTGTACTGTATTCTGATATTTAAAGGGATAATAACTTTTGTGTGTTGATCTCTGATAATTTTGGCACTTGGGGAAGCAAAAATTAATATAGTATCTGAAATGCACTGATAATAAAAATATGAAGGAAACACAAACATGGTAGACAAATATCAGGACATAAACACCTCCTCGCCTCATGGCGTCACGCAGCGCGGTGGAGCGTATTGGTGAAATTTAAAAAAAAAAATCATATTCTCTTTGATATTTTATTACCAGTGCATTTCACATGCTAATTTTTGGTTCCCTAAGTGCAGAAATTATCAGAGATCAACACAGAAAAGTTATTATCCCTTTAAATAACCGAATATAAATACTGTATGATAGATTCAATACAGCACAGTACTAGGAAACTGCATTGTATGTTTATCAGGAAGTGATACAAAGTGGATTAGTGAGAAGGGAGGATACTGATAATGGACAGAGATGAGAGATTATCCAGTAACGACAGAGTTCATATTTTTTTCTCTGGAACTGTATACTGTATGTGGACTGACAGTCTTAGTCTGCCTGTATTAAGAGTCTGTGGCTGTTCATCAATATTTCAAAGTTTATTTTGAGCCAAGTGAGAGAAGGTGTGTTGTTTTCACTACTGAAGTGTGTCTCATGTTTGTGACTTGCATGGTCTTTACTGTGACATGTTGCTGCCCCTTGTACTGTAAGCTTTCTTTTTTGCTTGGTTTGGACTTTGGTTTTCTGCATTTTCACTGTAAACTTTGTTGTAGATTTTCTTGAGGATTCTGTCTACATTTCCAATTTTTTCATTAGTATATAGATTTGCTTGTTTAACCAGGCTACTGTATACATATAATGTGCATAATTAGGTTTTGCATTTTTCACCTGTAGCTTTGCAGTTTATAGTTTTCACTTCCGCTGAAATATTTTTGTATGTGACACTTTACATAGTTTTTTATTTATTTTGTGTATGTGTAGATATTCTTGCCTGTGCTCTGGCTCGACATTTTTCTGTATTATTTCTTGCTTATAATAGTTTTATATAAAAACAGTCAATTTGTGCTTATAATTTTTTTGTATGTGGTTTAAACTTTTGTAAAATAATACAGAAATTCATTTTTGCTCCTGCTATCTGTAGGACACCGTTCCACAAGCCAATGGTCACCTTGGTGCGACTGAACTGTCACGGAGCCCCATTGCTCCGGTGCTCTCACCCACTGGTTCAAAAGCCTCACCTGAGTTGCGATCCCGTCCTGAGCCACTGCCAAGACCCGACTCAACAAATTCAGTGCCGTGGCTCCAAGAACTAAGATATAATCAAAAGCAGAAGAAGAGGCTGTCTGGTATACTTCTTCCTGGTAAGTGAATTTTGTGAATTATTTTCCCTCACTCAAAAATGGCCATAGTGATATAGTCATGGTGTTGTTGGTCTGTCTGGAGGTCAGTGGTCTCTGCACATTACCTGGTGTCCTATTAAGCACATTGCAACCAGACTTTACAATTGATTTCTTTGTACAGTCAACCCTCGCTTTACTCGGTCCCACATTCCGCGTTTACGCGGTACCCTGCCGAAACCAGAATGCTCACATTCCGCGGTGCGTGTACCCCTTTACGCGGAGAGCAGCGCGAGCAGGGTGCGCACAAGGTCGCCCAGTCATCAAAACATTACCGAGTTCTTCACCCACCACCCACCATAGCCGGCCCAAGTCAGTGATAGTGATAATTATAGTGAGGATATGGACTTTGAGGGGTTTGACAAAGAGGCCCTGCAAGCCTCTGTGGTGGATAGTGATACAATTGATACAAGTGATACAGGTGAGGGCCAATAATCTGCCCTCTGCCTCGGAACCAATCCCCCATCCCCGTGTGCCCAGCCATCTTTTCTACTAATGTAAGTGTTAAAAAACCTAATATTATTGATATTTCTCTTAATTATTAATTGTGTGTGCATACCATCATAAAATTAAGAAGTTATTTTTACTACAACATAGGTATTGTGTCTGAAAAAGTGGAGTTTGAGGGTCGGCCCGGTCTCTATTAATCCCATATGTTATGTTGTTCACTTTACGCGGGCTGCCGTGGGTTGAATTAACCTCGTAAAGTGAGGGTTCACTATACTGTACTGTACCCAGTTCATGAGCTGTGATGTGTTTGGTCTTAATTAGGGGAGCAGCCATTTTATAGATGGCTTACGACCACCCAGACATACAACCGCCCCAGACGTACCAAAATTTTTTTAAATTATGTATTTTCGAGTCCCGACGTACGTGATTGCGCTGTGTACTGACAAAATTTTCGTTTGTAATTCCCTTTAAAATGGCTGGCAAGCTTCAAAGTGAGAGTTTTGTGGTGCTGAGAAGAAAAAGAGACACCCATTTTAGATTTTTTATGTATTATTTTCGCATTTTCGACTTATGGCCAATTTGATCTACGACCTGGATTTGGGTCCCTAACCCCGTCTTAAGTCGGTGACTGCCTGTACATCCATTTTCAAACTATGTACTGTACTGTATATAGGTGTCTGGGATCAAGAAGAAACATACACCATCATCCATTCATTCTTAATGTTGCAATATAAATTTTCTTTTTTACCCCCTTCCACAACAGTGTCTTATTAAACAGAAAATTATAATTGTTTATCATTACTGTGTTCCATCGTCAAGCCACAATTTATAAAGGTGTTCATCATAATTAAAGTATTGTACAGTATTACAGAGATATATGCAAACATAGCTTGGTGTGTGAGGGTGAGGCAGGATGGTCCCCTGGCTCAGGAGTTGAGCTGAATGTGCAAAAAGTTTATAAAACTTGATGAATTATTTAAAAAATGCTTTTCATAAATATATGGCTTATCACTTGATAGAAAGTTCAAGAATATTTTTTTTTTTTTTGCAATAACAGAGCAACCTGTGGTACTCACGTTTTATATATCAGGAGTTTGCTGTAGTGTCAGCATCAGGTTCTTTGTTTATATATCTCACAGCTTCATAAACAACTTTACCACCTCCAGGAGCTTTGATTATTTAAAAAAAATACATTGAAACTCTGTTATTACCAATTTGAATCTAATCTTTTATCACTTTGTTATTTATTAGAGAAGCAGAAGTTAAAATACTGTACTGCTCATTTTTATAGACAACGAAGCCACCCCAGCTCCAGCACCTGCAGTGTCTTCCAAGCCCACAATGTTGCCACAAAAGGCAGAGGAAAAACCAGCTGCCAAAATCCCTAAAGCCACCTTGATATTGCCTGATAATCCTGCCACTGCCAGCAAGACTAAGTCTTCTGACACTCCCCATCTGCCAACACCAGATTATGAGCACAAGAATGTTGCTTCTCAGCTGCCCAAATCCAAGACGAAACCACTGCCAGTTATGCCCCCAGTGACTATGGCCACGGAGAGCAAGAAATCAGTGACTCCGACTGATGTACGGACATCGGTATCATCTGTAGACAACAAGAAACCTTACCACTCCAGCCCAGATACCAAAGATAATAAAAAAACAGTTACAGATGGCTCTGCTACTGGACGACTTGAAGAAAAAATTGATGCTCTGTATAAGGACTTACTTCCCAAGGTAAGTATATTTTACAGTTTTTGTTTTACATTCAACTTGAAAAACAAATGAAATTATTGATGGAAGATCCTTTGTTTGCTTATGAATCCAGCCAACCTACACCATATGGTAAAAGCTTGCAAGAGTGAAAATTTTTGAAATGACAAAATAATATATATATAAGAATCAATTAATTGGTGAAACTATTAGGTGTATTTATCTCATGGATCATTAATTAACACACTGATTTTATTTCCATTTTTGAACTCAGATCCTTAATCAGCATGTGCAAAAATATTTGTACCTGTGGTACTGTGTTTTGACAAATTTAGGCCATAAAATAAATTGGTCGTACTGCAAGAGGTTTAAATGACCCCAAAGCTTAATTCTCTTTATAAAATACTGTACATAAAAATGACATCTAAAACACACATCAATAAGTGAATATATGTCAAGTGAATTTCATTGTTCATGGTTTGGGAGGAACGACAGAACTTTTGTGGGTGACTGTACATTATAGGTACAGTAATAGAGTGGAGAGAGAGAGTGAGTGAGTGGGAGTTAGGTGGTTAAGATGTTTCTTGTGGAGCTTATTTAATTTATTGGCTACATTTCTTGAAAGTTCTCTACATCTCCTGAAGTATATTTTCTTTGTCTATCATATGTTTATTAGTTATTAATCTGAGGTTTGAATGATTGTTATAACAAATTAATTTGCGATTTCATTTCCTTTACAGGTAAAAACTTTGGAAGACCGCCTTGAAGAGCAACGAAAGGAACAAGCTCGACGAATGCAATTACTTATGAATGAACTAGATGAGGAGCGCAAGAAGCGGGCATGCATGGAAGTTGAAATTGAAAGACTTCGGAAACTTGTAGATGCGTATGCCCAAGTTTAAAAGTAAGCTGTAAACATTTGTACTCGGTTATGATTCTAGCCTGTGGAGGAGTTTATTGTATTTTTGGTACAGGTATAGAATTTGTGAAAATTTGAATTTAATACAAGACTGTACATTGTAATGTATTTTAGCATAATTATTGCCATCTTAAGTGAACCTGTCATGTTCACACACATTCGATGGGCAATATTTTGATCTGTTTTAGGGTTGTGGGTTTTACCTGTAGTCCAGACAAGTGAATCCCAGCTCCTAGACAGCAGATACTGATTATATGAAACCCACTGTGTCGGGTTGACAGTCCACATGCTACCTTGTAATTCCTTATATACGGTACTGGAGAGAGAGTATTTCCAAATGTATGATGTGTAAAGTTGTAAATCCTAAGGACTCTTGTAAGAATATTGTACAAGGAGAATAGTATAGAATAGCCTTTTGGAAATGTGGATAATATCTATAGCCTGCTTGTATTTATGTTGGTGTGATGACCTGTGTGTTGTCTTGTGAGAGAATGAGCCAGGCTCTTGATTATATGAATGACTTTCTGGCCGTGGTGAGTGAGAGGTATTAAGCTGGTTGTTAATTTTTCATAACTTATAAAATACAGTATTGTGCAGCTGATGTACTGTCTACCTGAGAGATAAAATATATTTGCTGAAAATTAAAATAGATCTCTCGTTGAACCAAAAATATTTGATGGTGCTGAATGACCTGAGGATGAATGGAAGTTCTCTTACCAATGACGTAGATTTTGTTGGTCTAAACTCTTTAGCTGTTAATTATCCTGAGAGTATGTTGTGGAGGCTGCAGGTGACTGATTTGCAGGTATTTGTGCCATGATAATGTAAAGACTGAGAGTTCTTCCTTGTAGACCTTAGTGACAAGTATTGATATAAGTCTACTAGATATTTCTAAGTAGAATACAGTGACAGTAATTAAGTTTGAGGAATGAACTTTCATGGGAGATGTATGCTATTTATAAATCACAAAAGAGTCGAGTATTTTTAATTTGGGGAGTTTAAGTACAGTACAGTTGTGTAATATAATAAATTACTTTTAATAAGATAATAATTTTATGAAAGTTCATCCAAGATTACCAAACTGTGCAATTTGTACAGTCAGATGTACTTACAAATTAATGGCAATAATGTACAGACATACAAGTACATGGTGGTTAGGTATGTTTAAATACTTTGGATTTGTGTTTTGTGAGATGAATTGTGAAATCTTTTGCAAAATATTTTTTTTTTTTTAAAGACATTGTGTTATAGGGAGAAAAGTAATGCTTCTGTTTTAACAGTTGTTGAACTGGATTTACAATAAGTTGTTCACCCAAAAAAACAAGACAGCATTTCATTCATATAAATTCATAAACAAGATTGCATTTGTAATATTGATAGGACACAAATATTCATCATTATAGGATGGCATACAGGTCAAATGAGCCCTATTTCTAATAAACCCTGATCAAACTTTACCATTAGGTCTGGTATATTAGTTGGGTCACATTAGGACTGGTCCCCAACCCTAATGGCTAACTTAGTGTAGGGACCATTAGGACTGGGGCCCATTTGACCGGTTATATAATGTAGTATATAATTCAACAAAGAAGTTACAGCAGATGTTTTGCCCCAGACAAGTAACTTGTTCATAAAACAAAGGTAATTTATCTCTACAGTATTACACTTAAAAAGTAGAATTTCTGATGGGATAAATATAAAGACTGAATATGTCTTCAGTGAGAAAACATATCAGACTTTTCAGTTGAAATATAACACCTGGAGGTAGACTGGCTGGATAACTAGGTAGGGAGAATAGTGTACATTGCATTTTTTCTAAAAGATATCAATCTAGGGATATGATTTTTATATAAATTAGTATAGTAAGAAATTGTACATTCAAATGTAGTACTTAATATGACAGCAGGTAATAAGTTATGACTACTTGCTGAACAATTATCTTTTAAACTGGTTATTAGTAATATATTTTTTCCTATTGAGCTGCTTCTGTATATTATTTATCTCAAGTGTGTGTTATGTTCCGTCTCAGAATGCCTCTTATTGTGTATACATAAAATTATTTTATCTTGTTTAAATCTTGATATAGGATGGTTATACATTTAAGAGTGCTGTATAGCATAAATTACTTGCATTTTGTCCAAGTGTGTATCAGTAATGACCAGCAGTGCTTAGTGCCATCAGTCCCACTTTGTTGCCTGCACCCTTACCCCATTTTCTTCCTCCTGCTACTGCTTTAAGATAATGAGTTTTATAACCTCATAAAGTGTCTAGCAGAACACTTGTGTCAAACCACGGCTATCAGTCAGTACTTTCAAAGTTTCATGCACAAAAATTTTTCCTTGTAACTGGGGATAAAGACATCTAGTTAAGGTTTCAGCACAATTTTGGCTGACATCTTTGTGCTGCAGCTTAAGTGAGCTGTTAAATGAGTACTCACATTACAAGTTAAGGGGAAAACTTTAGGTGCAAATCTTTGATGAAAGTGGCCCCTGACTGTGTTTCCTTATTTGTGCAGGAAAACCTTTGAGTAATGTTAACATGTACAGAGAATGTTAAAATGTTAAGAAAATACAATTGCAACATGTACTGTAGACATCAAAATATAGGTATACAGTATAGTAAATATATTATTTTGAAAACTGGATTTGGGAGCAACTTGTCAAAGCAACGATAATTCAAGGGGTTTCAATGCAGTGTGAAATATTGCCTACAGTATTGGTTGTGTTGAGGTACCCAGATATTGGTCACTCAATATTTCGAGTACCTTTGTAACATCACTACAACAAAATAAATTTTGTAATTTCTACAAAAACTCGTGAACAATTTCTGTGTTAATGTTGTACAGCACAGTTGATTTGCTCAAATTCTAAATTGATAATTCTAAACCTGTTTGCTAATCAACTTCAGTAACTATGTCATTCTATAATCCTTTCATGTAAAAATTTAAGAGATTTTGAGCTTCATGGAGTCAGGCTATAAGTAGAAGCAACATTTTAAAGAGTTGTATGGATACTGTTGTGATTCACCGTCTTATAAGTACAAGTAACTTTTCATTCCTAAATATGGCTACCATATCATTTGTACTTAATACAGTGGTTTCCAGTTTTGTATTTCCCCCAAATCTTTATAATTGTGTAAAATAGGTCAGTAATTACAATGAAGGGGTATTCTGTAATTTAATAATGACGTGTGCAGTGTACTATATAGAAGTACTAAGGTTGTCCACCATTTTGTGTATAATTCAACTGAATGTTCAAACAGTTTGCATTCCAATATACTGTACTGGAATTTTTCTCATGCAAGTTACATTAAAAGTGCATTAGGAAAATGGCAAGAGTACAGGTGTAGAAAAAAATTAATAGGTATTCTAGTCATACATTGGATTTAAAAAAAAATAAAAATACATAATTGGACAACTTAATTTATTAGGATTTATTTTCTTGGCTGTATTGGATATAGGTAAGTATGTTTTAAAAACTGCATCATGGTATATTGGAATAACACTTCAGCATATTTTCTTGCCTCATCATGAATATGGTCGGCAATTATCATGGAGAATCTTTTTACCACATATGTACTATAGTGCGTTTTTTCCCAGCTGAGAAAAGATGCCCCGCCCCCTCAAGAGTTACAGTTGATTGGTTGTTGCAAATCTGTTCGATTTCATCCTGAAGTAATGATGTATTTCTAAACGAGTTCATTCATAATCGTTGGGATGACCGTTTCTGACGAGAAAGATATTTAGCTAAATTATATAAAGATACATACATTCATTATTTCAAAAAGGAGCACGAAGGAAGTTTATCAGATATTTTATACATTAATTAACTACAGTATTAAACTCTGGTAACAAATACACGCTTTCGGAGGAAGCATTTAATATATTTATTTTTACCGACAATAAGGCATACTAAGACAAATTACATATCAGTAAAACTACATTATGCAAAAACTATCTTTATATAATTTAGCTAAATATCTTTCTCGTCAGAAACGGTCACCCCAACGATTATGAATAAACTCATTTAGAAATACATCATTACTTCAGGATGAAATCGAACAGATTTGCAACAACCAATCAACTGTAACTCTTTTCTCAGCTGAGAAAAAACACACGATAAAAATATTTATATATTTTAATAACCCTAACATGTACTGTATCAATCATCCTTATTTTCTTGTGCACAATCATACTTTCTATTTTATTTAACACTAGTCAGTGTGTAAATAAAGATCAAGCCTGTTTTATATGATCTCACTTTTATTATCCTAGCCAGTAACACAGCCAGAAAATAAAGGTGGATACTGTACTGTATTACCTTTCTGTGGCTAATGATGAACAGTGCTCACTCAAGCATACAAGAAATGGAGAATTGAGCATGAAATACCTTATAAGTGAGCCCATAACTAAACCACACTTTTAATAATCTCATTAAGTATACAGGTTTGAGACTTGGGATACCCTCCCCTTTAGTAACTGGGTACTGTACTGTACTAACCTTTAAGGCCAACCTAATAACAGTGACAGGACTGTATCCTCCTTTTTTAAATGGTGGTTGTGGCTGCTAATCTCTCTCATTTAATGATGGTTGCAACAAGTTAGCCAGCTAATCATTACATATTACTACCCAGTCACTAATGCTGAGGTGTACACATATTGCAAGAGTCCCTTAATGGAGAGTACTAGGTTATAAGCTACTCCTGAGGTTCAGTATCACAAATAGTACAAAATATCTAAAACAGCTTCAGCTTAATAGTAATATCACAGAGCTGTGATGAAAATGATAACCATAATGAATGACAAACAATATCCGGTTATGTTGGGTACGGTTTTAGTTATCTTCCTTGAGGTACAGGACATCAACACAAAGTTAACACAGTAACTGAAGACAATGTACTGTACAGTACATTGTCTTCAGTTACTGTGTCAGATACAGATGGTTTGCAATAATTATTCCTAAAACAAATCTTTGGTAATTACAGTAATTCTCTTGAAAATTTCAAGAAGTTATTAAATGGCAGAATGGCAGACAATGACAACAAAAGTATTGTACACTACACCCTCATTAATTCAACAAAAGGGGCCTCTGGGTCACTCACGTTACCAAAAAATATGAAATAATCAAGTTTGGAATATTTCAACATTAACATTTTCCAAATATTTGTGTTCAATTATTATTATTATTTTCTTCAGTTTTTGCACCTTTTAGTGTTACAAAGATTGTTCTTCACAATTCCAACCATCAAACATACTGTACTCAGTTACCATGCCTTGGCTACCACATAAAATATTACACTGAACTGTTATTAATAATTACTGTACTTGGTAAGAATATAAAAAGTTTACTTTCACCAGTGCCATCTTCACACATTTTAGTATCATGCAAATGTATGATAAATATGTGAAAATTAATTTTTTATTTTCCAAGAGTGAAGTACAGTACCAGTAATTTATCAACATGGGGATACGATATATTGATATACTGTACAGTACAGTGTTTAGAATATATACAGTACTGTACTGTTCTATATACAGTATATTAGCTGGGATACCCAGCATTACCTAGCTTTGCTTTTGGTTCCTTGAATTATATACGGTAAGTACTGTACTGTGTACCAGATTTCAGCTTTATATTAATACCTTTAACAATAATGGGATGCATATCCATGAAATATTTCAGTTCTTGACCTTCAAAACTGTAGCTGTGCACAGTGAGCATCCACACAAAGTAGCATATATAATAATGTACTGTACTGTACCTGCTTCTCTCTCCACTTATGAAGGACAATCAATAATTAACCAATTATTCAATATCTAGGTGATACCTCCCAAAATTCATATCTGCCAATTCTATTTCATATAGTAGTGTATAATTTTTTTTTTCCAAATAAATATATCTATCCATTGTCAAGTTCAGGACAAGACTACATAATATTAAAGGTTCAAATTAGGGCAAAACTTAGAATTAAAGTTTTAAGAAACCAACATTTACAATTACAGTACATGCCAGATTAATCAAACTGTAAAAACACGTCAACAGACAGCCCAGAAAATATTAATACGTAATGCTCCTTGTCAAGTTTAATAAAGATAATTAAAAAACTTAAAATGCCACCATTTATAGCTTTGAGGAAATCAATATTGTTTCAAGAGTTATAAAGTTTATATAGAATGCAAGAAGTTACCTGTATTAAGTCACTACACATTATGGTTCTATTATTAACAAATGAACTTTGAGAACAAAGTATTGGACAAACTGGGACTGCGTGATAACGATGTTGGCAAGTCAATAATGCCAAGGTTGACACTAGTTATTTGTGTAACTTTTAAGAGGGGTGTGGTTACTAATGCTAGACTGGACCTTAGAGCCAGCAAGCTGAAGGTACTTGCAGGGAGAGAAGGTTTTTAAAAAATAAAAATTGTGTATAATTCAACTGAAGATAAGAGAACCCTTGTTGGGTGTATTTATAGATCCCCGAACTGCAGTTCATAGGCATTAATAGACAACAGCGTTCAACTCGAGACACCTCCTTATGGGTGACCCTCAGGAAACTGACTGGAAGAATGAAATTAGTTCACTAAACCACTAAAAACCGTGCAATTGTTTAAAGAAACTCAATTTCCTTTTCCAACATGTTAAAGATCCACCTCGCTATAGAGAGGAACAAACACCAAAGCCACTAGATCACTTCATTAACAAGGAGGGTAAGGTGGCCAAGTTGGAACATTTGGCCCCCATCGGCACCAGCCATCATGTGATGATGTCCTTCAATTTTAACTGTTCCTTGGTACATTAGAGCAGGTCAAGGTTCAAACATTACAATGGCAATTATGACAATGGAGGAAATGAAAAGCATTCACTGGCCTGACTCGGAGAATATCATGGCCAGTGAAGTGAACTACTGTATTTTATAAAATATATACCCCAAGTCAAACCCATTGACTCCAGGGAGACCATTACATATGAACCATGCAGCAGTTGACAAAATTAAAACATTAAAATTTCCAGATGGGTCGCAACAAATGATTAGAAGAATGTATGTTAGGTCCAGGAACCAAGCTAAACCAGAAAGTCGAAGGGCCAAGAAAGGTTACCGACACACTAAATCTGAATTTAAGACAAGTGGGCATATCAGACCGAGGCAAAAGATTGTAGTTACGCAGACTTGGATGGGGGGAAGTATTAGAAACATTGTCAAAATTAAAGACACAGAGCCATGACCCTAATGGGGGTACATTCCAGTGTGAGGAGAGATGTGCAATAAGCTTCCTGAACACATTAAAATCTTGTTCTGCAAATGTATGCACAAGCAAAAGGTTATCTTTCATCACCGCGTTCATTCCCATCATTATATACACAAAAATAACTGTTGCTTGGGATATAAAATAAAAAACAAAGAAAATTTATTAAAGACGAAAATATAAAATAAAAACATTGTTAAGACGGTGGTTTAGGCGCTGGTGCCAAATCACTTTCATTTGTTCTACATTTTGTTTATTTACCAATGTTGAATCATTTTCTTTAGTAAATAATTAATATTCATGTATAATAAAACACAATACTTCTCGAGTCATCTGTATGCATGTGTAATTTATATTCGTGTTACGCACTGTTGGCAAATACTGGGCATGCACTGGCTCCTGAATGTACCTGAACCTGCTCCAGTGTTGGTCAAGTCTGACCTTGAAAGAGCTCACACTCGATGCCGTCACAACACTCTCTGGTAGATTGTTCCAAGAGTTCACAACTTTCACTCCGAAAAAGTTTGCCCTCACAGTTTTCTGGACTTGCGGCTTCTTCAATCTTGAGCTGTGACCCCTTGTGGAGCGAGCGTCTGCCAGCTCCACGTAAGGACACTCGACTGAGTAGTGCCCCCTGAGATGCTTATACACCTCAATTAAGTCCCCCCTTGCCCGTCTGTAGTATAAGCTAGGCAAGTTCAGGCCCTCCAATCTCTCAGGGGAGCTGAGGTGCCGAAGTGCAGGCACCAGTCTGGTGGCCCTCCTTTGAACATTTTCAACCAAATGACCGTCCCTAGCATATCTCGGGGACCAAATGGGGTGACAGTACTCCAGATGGGGAAGCACTTCACTCTTGAAGATCAATATAACTATTTATATCATCAAACCTTACAGAAGTGAAGCACAGGAGACAGGCTTATATGACAGGAGGCTACTTCACCACCACCAGATGACAGAGGCTGCATCACCCCACTTCCAGACAACAACAAAAATGATTGAAAAACTCCAAATACTACACGTATACCATATGCTGATATTGTTATTTGTTAAAAAATAAGTTTATGTATATATTAAAAAAATTTTGAATAAAAAAAAAAAAAAAAAAAATACTGACCTTCTTCTTACCCCTTATTATTATTACAAGGAAAGCATTGTCAGATAAGCACACAGTCAACAACATTCTTATACATATACATATCACCTGAAGATCAGCCCCCAACTTAAGTCATGTAAGGATTAGCCCCCAGCTTATATCACCTGAAGATTAATCGGCCTAATAAAAGCCTAACCCCCTATACACACACACTTTTCTATAGAAGAAAATTTGTCTCTAAGAATACAGTTGTACCCCACTTAACGCGGTCAATTGAACCCAGAGGGTCCCGCGTTAAGTGAAATCCGCGTTAAGTGAACAACAGAACATATGGGATTAATTCCAATAGAAACCGGCCCGACCCCCAAACTCCACTTTTTGAAGGCACATACCTATGTTGTAGTAAAAATAACATCTTAATTTTATGATGGTACATGCACACAATTAATACTTAAGAAAAATAGAGAAATACAGTCGCCAAGTTAATGTCCATTCAAATAATGGACTCAACTCCCTCCCACTCTCACACTACACTGCCGGCTCTTCCCTCTCAGAGAAATTTTTGGGGGAAAACCACTAAATTTTAATAAATAATACCTCAAATTAAAGTTAGGATAATACAATTGACATTGCTGGATTCCTTGTAAGACCAGGAATATTTTGAATATAAATGTCATATATTTTGCACAAAAGATAACATAGTTACCTAGAGAAAATTTTTTATCTAAAATTTGTATGTTTAATGCAAAATATATGATGTTTATATTCAAAATGATCACCAAATTATAAGAATTCCAGCAATGTAAATTATATTCTGACCTGGTAATTTGTATGAATTTTATGAGCTAAAACAAATATCTTCAGTTAATAAAAAAAAAATAATCTTCACGACACTATCTGTCAATCAAAGTACCCCACCTTGCCTCCCCCCCTCTTCCAACCGCACGGTCAGTCCCAATCCTCCCTTCCAGGGTTTTTAACATTTAGTATTAAATAATACCTCAGATTAAAGTTAGGATAATATAATTGACATTGCTGGATTCCTTGTAAGACCAGGAATATTTTGAATATAAATGTCATATATTTTGCACAAAAGATAACATAGTTAATTTGAGAAAAATTTTTATCTAAAATTTGTATGTCTAATGCAAAAATATGATGTTTATATTCAAAATGATCATCAAATTATAAGAATTCCAGCAATGTAAATTATATTCAGACCGGGTAATTTGTATGAATTTTATGAACTAAAACAAATATCTTCAGTTAATAAAAAAAAAAAATAATTCTTCGCAGGGTAACAGATGGTCGGTCCGTCCCTCCCTCCCCCTCACCCCCCACCAACCGTCCCAAGGAGATGTGTGGGATAACCACTAAATTTTAATAAATAATACCTCAAACTAAAGTTAGGATAATATAATTGACATTGCTGGATTCCTTGTAAGACCAGGAATATTTTGAATATAAATGTCATATATTTTGCACAAAAGATAACATAGTTACTCTGAGAAAAATTTTTATCTAAAATTTGTATGTCTAATGCAAAATATATGATGTTTATATTCAAAATGATCACCAAATTATAAGAATTCCAGCAATGTAAATTATATTCTGGCCGGGTAATTTGTATGAATTTTATGAGCTAAAACAGGCAGTCAGGCAGGGTGGCGGGTGGGGCAAATCTAAAAATAGCGTCTCGAGCCGGACACTCACCGCGTATATGTGGAAAAAATCCGTGTTAAGTGAAAGTTCCCTCATATATATGGCCTCGACTCGCATAATTTTGCCAATTTTCATTCAACACTCACCACCGACCGGTTCCAGCTCACACAGGCAGGTAAGGCCCACACCCCGCACCTCTAGTCTCCATTATATACACGTAATTTAATTTCACAGACGTGTATATTCAGTGACCAATAGAAATAGTTATTCCTTGGATATAGTTAAATAATAATGCTTAGTATAATTAATTATGACGTTATAAGTTTTGGTTAAGTAAACAGTTGCCGGCCGGTTGTTAACTCGCAAGGTCGTACCCAAAGTTTCACTGGGCTGCAAGGCCTATGGTATCCACCTTACAGTTTAAACAAATAATAATAAGATTTAGCATTACAGTATATTAGGTGTTATTCTAGCCAGTAATTTTTTAATGTTTTAAAAAAAACGCCAAACGAGCCTAAATTATAAGCCGGCGGCGGGTAACGAGCGTAAACCTTATGTAATTATTTACGTAATAATCACCCAGTAATAGAGTACAATGACCAGAATAAGTTATATTATTCTTTATTTATTTGATTTATTTCACATTTTCCCACTACAGTACTTCGAAGCCCAGCCCACTTTTGGCCGAACCGGGTGGTCATAACTCAATAATTACGCATTCTCCCAAACTTTCATCACCACCACTGTAAACAGCATTAATAACTGGTCTAGAATAAACAAATATATCTGGTTTTTGTGATATAAATATTATTGAAGTTATTTCTTAACTGAATCTTACCTGATACCCTGTATTTTTATTTAATAGTTCGAGATTGTGGGGAGGGTGTGGGTGTGTGTTGAGGGCTCTGGGGGACTGTGTTGGAGGCTCTGGGGACTATGTGGGTCTGGAGGACTGTGGGGGGCCTGAGGGACTGTGAAGGGGAGGGTCTGGGGGACTGTGTTGGAGGGGTCTGGGAACTGTGTTGGAGGGGTCTGGAGGACTGTGTTGGAGGGTCTTGGGAACTGTGTTGGAGGGGTCTGGAGGACTGTGTGGGGGGGCCTGAGGGACTGTGAAGGGGGAGGGTCTGGGGGACTGTGTAGGGGAGGGTCTGGGGACTGTGTTGGAGGTCTGGAGGACTGTTGGAGGGTCTGGAGGACTGTGTTGGAGGGGTCTGGGGAACTGTGTAGGGTCTGGAGGACTGTTTTGGAGGGGTCTGGAGGACTGTGTTGGAGGTCTGGGAACTGTGTTGGAGGGTCTGGAGGACTGTGTAGGGGCCTGAGGGACTGTGAAGGGGAGGGTCTGGGGAGCTGTGTGGGGGAGGGTCTGGGGACTGTGTTGGAGGGTCTGGGGACTGTGTTGGAGGTCTGGAGGACTGTGTTGGAGGGATCTGGAGGACTGTGTTGGAGGGTCTGGGGAACTGTGTTGGAGGGTCTGGAGGACTGTGTAGGGGCCTGGGGAACTGTGTAGGGGCCTGGGGGTCTGTGTGGGGGTCTTGGAGGACTGTGTAGGGGGCCTGGGGGACTGTGTTGGAGGGTCTGGGGAACTGTGTGGGGCCTGGGGAACTGTGTGGGGGCCTGGGGGACTGTGTGGGGGGTCTGGGGACTGTGTTGGAGGGGTCTGGGGAACTGTGTAGGGGGGCCTGGGGAACTGTGTGGGGGGGCCTGGGGAACTGTGTGGGGGGCCTGGGACTGTGTGGGGGAGGGTCTGGGGACTGTGTTGGAGGGGTCTGGGGACTGTGTTGGAGGGTCCTGGGGGATTGTGTGGGGGGGCCTGGGGAGACTGTGTGGGGTCTGGAGGACTGTGTAGGGGGGCCTGGGGGACTGTGTTGGAGGGTCTGGGGGGACTGTGTGGGGGGAGGGTCTGGAGGGACTGTGTGGGGGCCTGGGGGACTGTGTTGGAGGGGTCTGGGGGACTGTGTGGGGAGGTCTGGGGACTGTGTTGGAGGGTCTGGGGACTGTGTGGGGCCTGGGGGACTGTGTTGGTGGGGTCTGGGGACTGTGTGGGGGAGGGTCTGGAGGACTGTGTGGGGGGGCCTGGGGGACTGTGTAGGGGCCTGGGGGACTGTGTTGGGAGGGTCTGGGGGACTGTGTGGGGGGGGGTCTAGGGGACTGTGTGGGGGGAGGGTCTGGGGGACTGTGTGGGGGAGGGTCTGGAGGACTGTGTAGGGGGCCTGGGGGGACTGTGTTGGAGGGGTCTGGGGGACTGTGTGTGGGGGAGGGTCTGGGGGACTGTGTTGGAGGGGTCTGGGGACTGTGTGGGGGCCTGGGGACTGTGTAGGGGAGGGTCTGGGGACTGTGTTGGAGGGTCTGGGGAACTGTGTAGGGGGCCTGGGGAACTGTGTAGGGGTGCCTGGGTGACTGGTGGGAGGGTCTGGGGGACTGTGTTGGAGGGGTCTGGGGACTGTGTTGGAGGGGTCTGGGGACTGTGTTGGAGGGTCTGGGGGAACTGTGTGGGGGGGGTCTGGGGACTGTGTGGGGGGGAGGGTCTGGAGGACTGTGTAGGGGCCTGGGGGACTGTGTGGGGGAGGGTCTGGGGGACTGTGTTGGAGGGTCTGGGGACTGTGTTGGAGGCGTCTTGGGGACTGTGTTGGAGGGTCTGGGGGACTGTGTAGGGGGGAGGTCTGGGGACTGTGTGGGGGGAGGGTCTGGGGGACTGTGTGGGGAGGGTCTGGGGGACTGTAGGGGCTGGGTCTCGGGGACTGTAGGGGCTGGGTCTGGGGGACTGTGTAAGGGGGTCTGGGGGGACTGTGTTGGAGGGGTCTGGGGGACTGTGTTTGAGGGGTCTGGGGGACTGTGTTGGGAGGGTCTGGAGGACTGTGTTGGAGGGTCTGGAGGACTGTGTTGGAGGGGGTCTGGGAAGACTGTGTTGGAGGGTCCTGGAGGACTGTGTTGGAGGTGGGTCTGGGACTGTGATGGAGGTCTGGAGGACGTGTGTTGGAGGGTCTGTGGGGACTGTGTAGGGGAGGTCTGGGGACTGTGTGGGGGAGGGGTCTGGAGGACTGTGTGGGGGGCCTGGGGGACTGTGTTGGAGGGTCTGGGGGGACTGTGTGGGGGGTCTGGGGGACTGTGTTGGAGGGGTTTGGGGAACTGTGTGGGGGCCTGGGGAACTGTGTGGGGGCCTGGGTGACTGTGTTGGAGGTCTGGGGGACTGTGTTGGAGGGTCTGGGGGATCTGTGTTGGAGGGTCTGGGGAACTGTGTAGGGGAGGGTCTGGGGGACTGTGTGGGGGGAGGTCTGGGGACTGTGTAGGGGGAGGGTCTGGGGGACTGTGTGGGGGGAGGTCTGGGGACTGTGTAGGGGAGGTTCTGGGGGACTGTGTGGGGGGAGGGTCTGGGGGACTGTGTAGGGGGAGGGTCTGGGGGACTGTGTAGGGGGGAGGGTCTGGGGGACTGTGTGGGGGGGGGGTCTGGAGGACTGTGTAGGGGCCTGGGGGGGGACTGTGTGGGGGAGGGTCTGGGGGACTGTGTTGGAGGGTCTGGGGGACTGTGTTGGAGGGTCTGGGGGGACTGTGTGGGGGGAGGGTCTGGGGGACTGTGTGGGGGGGGGGTCTGGGGGACTGTGTGGGGGGAGGTCTGGGGGACTGTGTAGGGGGAGGATCTGGGGGACTGTGTAGGGGTCTGGGGGACTGTGTGGGGAGGGTCTGGGGACTGTGTTGGGGGGGGTTTGGGGACTGTGTAGGGGGAGGTCTGGGGGACTGTGTAGGGGGGGAGGGTCTGGGGACTGTGTAGGGGAGGGTCTGGGGGGACTGGGGGCTGGGTCTCGGGGACTGTGGGGGCTGGGTCTGGGGGACTGTGTGGGGGTCTGGGGGACTGTGTTGGAGGGTCTGGGGACTGTGTTGGAGGGGTCTGGGGACTGTGTTTGGAGGAGGTCTGGAGGACTGTGTTGGAGGGTCTGGAGGACTGTGTTGGAGGGTCTGTAGGATCTGTGTTGGAGGGGTCTGGAGGACTGTGTTGGAGGGGTCTGGAGGACTGTGTTGGAGGGGTCTGGAGGACTGTGTTGGAGGGGTCTGAAAAGCTTAATAAAGTGGTACAGTATAAAATGTAGAGGACTAACTGCCAATTAGTTACAGTATTATAATGAACATCGGTTGTAGTAAAGTGATTAACTGATTAATATACAGGGGCAAGTAAAAATGGTTTGTTGTTGGTGGGTTTTAACTAATAACTTAACTAACCTTTCTGATGATCATAATATATATATATAACCCAGGACATATATATAGTATATAGACAATTATATATATATATATATATATATATATCAGGGCTGTAGGGCATGTGTGTGTCCCCCCCCCCCAGGAGAGGGACTCTATGATGTGTAGGAACATAAAACTTTCCAGCAGTAGGTGTAGAAGAATGTTAAAGTAAAAGAGGTTGTAGCAGGAAGAAAATAAGAGGAAATTTTTGTTAAAGAAACAGTTAGAAACAAAGAAAACAGTGTGAGGAAATGGCTAAAAAATCAAGGAATAGCAGAGGCCTTCCAGCAACAAAAACAACTAGCTAATGCAATTAAACTAAGAATAAACAAACCAAATGACAGAACAGTACATGAGAAATAAAACTAAATATTTTGTTAGTATATATGGAAGGTGCTGTTTTTCTTAATTTAGTACTACACATGCTATTGAAACCCCAGTTGCTGGTGCATCAGATAAATCAATTGGTAAGTATTAAATTTGAATTCTCACACAATACATCACAAAAAAGTTTACCTTTTAGTTTATCTTCTGTTAATAATGGTGCACAATTAAAAATACTAAACAAATTTAAGTTTACTAACTAAAATTTGTGAAGACTATAAGCATAAAAAATATTTGCAATAAACATTCATGTTTGATTTTGGCTACTGTGTATTTTAACTATGGGGCACTCACCAAATGAGTAACAATCTGAGAAATTAAGTTGAATAATATGGTAAAAACTTCCCAGAATCCCCCCAGCTCAGAAAAAAAATCCCCAATTACTGTGTATATAATATCTGAATCTGTAAATAAAGCATATTCCTCAAATGTATTTCAAAACAAGAATTAATTGTATTACAAAACAAATGTCCCCGGCTGATATCCTCCAGTTGGATATTTTCTGTTCTTTCCAAAAACCTTTGTTTGAGGAATATTTCCTCTAAACTTACGCCAAACTTGGAGGAAAATCATCCAGTGTTTCTGGGTAACAAATAATAACAGAAAATTGATGAAAAACAAGTATGTATAGTACAGTAGATGCAGAGGGTATAATCTCTTCCTTTGGCATCAGTTGTACCCTTACCTCTTAGACAAACGAGTTTAAGAAATATAAAATACAGAACAACTTTGAAGCTTCACCCTATGGTAATTGTTGAATAATCCAAATAACTAAAACTGCCTACAGCCATGGAGGCAGCAGGCTGACATGATGTACACTGGCTGGCTCTGGTGCATTGGGAATGTGTACGACTGTCCTCAGTTCAGAACTGTAGTAGATTTTTAAAAAAAATATACAATGTATACTTTTAAAGGTAGATACAGCGGGGGATGGTGGATCAAGTGGAGGGGCACATTATAATGCTTCTAATAGTGGAGCTGTACAACGTCATTGATCTTTGGTCACAGCAAGTACTTGATATGGTGCAGGCAAGATTGATTTATTTTAATAGAAAACAAGATTAGACCATTAACTTTTACTTCCCCTTTCAGGCTTACATCCAAACTTAAAGACATCACAAGTATAATCTTGTAAGAACAAAATGTCAAACTGCACTTTGTGGATAAACCTTCACAATATATTACATTAAAGTTCTTGAACTCACTTCAATGTATTTCATCAGGTTCATGAAGGCAAAACACCTTCACACCACACTCCTGGTGAGGCACAATGTAGAGGAATTAACCAATGGTCCATTTAAATTATTCCAATGACATGTAAAGTATTAAAAAGAAATGTTGATAATATAAGAAGATGTAGAGAAACGCATTTCATTTACATGTAACAAATTTACTACAAATTAACAAAATAGTTATATAATAACTATCACTAACATCAATTCATGCTCCTCTTATCTCTCTCTATTCACACCAGGCAAAATCATTCATCATACAACAAGTTATGAAAATAACAACAGGGTGTATATCAATTCTGTTGGCACAAGATATCAATTGTATTAATATACAGTACTCCCAAACATGGACAATTTTTAATACATTGGTGGCTTCTTCTTATCAATCAATTAACATGTTCATGAACTCTGCTACTTATCTTCACTCATAACCAAAGGTAGATGAATTATACAAAGACTGAATTATTCCAGGATAAAAAATGTCATTTTGAAGGTTCAACAAACAAGTTATATACCACATTATATAATAAGTGACTTAAGAGTAATGGTCATCAATTTTGTCATTGCTCTACAAATTCATGAAACCAACAATCACTGTAACTTTGTAATTTGTCACTTAATTTCCTAAAACAAAAACTTCCAGACAACGAGTATTTTCCTCCTCAATCGACTTCTAATATCAACAAGTCACTTCAGACATTTTTATTACCTTCTAACCTATTTTCGTTTTATAAAACAAGTCATCAGAGTACAGTATTTATTTCAAAGGCAACTAGAGGGAAATCAGATCTTGTAATGTAATCTGCAAAAGTTATTTATGATCTCAAAATCCTGCATTAGGGATAGATGATAACAGGCACTGTAAAGCACTGTGTGAGGGCCAGGTGTCACAAGGTCTCAGTTAATGTGTTTAAACAGATATCTACTCTAGTTTCCTTTTTATCTTCAGCAGTGTCAAGCCTTTGGAAGATACAAGAGCAACAGTCATGATCATATCTACTGCATGATTCATACCGACACATAAATGTGTACTGTACCACAAAATCATTAATTCTTTCTTTAGACATTAACTGTATACATTTCTTCATATAATTATACACCACCATATACCCACATATATATCATACAATTCTACTTCTGCCATTAGTCTGATTTTTTATGACTGAAAAAAAAAAAAAAAAAAAAAGGATATTTTTGTCTTACTGGGTTAGAGGGTGAAATTCTTCACTCTACTTCACACATGTCTCGCTTATACAACACTCACAGCCAAACAAGATCCTCCCCTCGGTGGCTGGTGACCCAAGAGTATCGTTCATGATACTTGTAAGACTCGTTGGTTTACCGATCTTATTACCGAGGAAGGCAATTTTATGTTACGTGGATAAAAGTTGTCCGATAGGTGATGGATTAAATTGACCCCAGTCCTAATAGGCCAGTATTAATGGCTTGGTTCGGTTAAATTGGGGTCTATTAGAACTGGAGCTACTTGACACGCAACTCTCTGATAACAATCATTGATCATTTATGAGATGAAATATCAATGACTGTACACAGATTCAGTTTACATACAAAATTATGAAAATATGGAGTAACCCATTTCCAGACAGACCCCAAAGGTGCACTTATATGTTAACATGTGGGTAAAAAATCTACCAACATGAGAATTAGTAGATCCATATCTTCTTCACACTCAATACTCAAATGTGATGGTTTTGGTTTTGAGGTACTCATGGAGTGCCTCTTCCCCAAGGTCCTTCCCAAAGCCACTCTGCTTAAATCCTCCAAATGGTGCGGCAACGTCTGTCTTATTGTAAGTGTTGACAAAACACGTGCCAGCATCTAGCTTCTCGGACACAAGGAGGGCTTTACTGAGGTCTTTTGTCATAACTCCAGAGGCCAGACCAAACTCGGTGTTATTGGCTCGGGTGACCACCTCCTCAACTTCTCTGAAATGGAACAAGATGAGAATATTAACATTGTCTATTACTTCTTAAACTCCTCTCCCAATGTTCGCATGGGAGGGGGGGATGTGTGTGTGGGTGTGTGTGTGTTAAGGGATACAGGAACTTTATTGAAGGAAGGAAATGGCACAAAATTGTGCAAGAGCTGAAACACTACTGTACGAGGATAATTTCAGAACTACAGTAGTCAATTCACATACAATACAATGCACTTACCCATTTGCAAATTTAGAAATGATCATGATAGGGCCAAAGCTTTCCTCCTTGGCAATATACATATGATCTTCAACATTGGTGAATACAGTTGGATGGAGGAAGAATCCTGGTCGGTCAACCTTCTTACCACCGTAGACCAGCGTGGCTCCCTCCTTCACACCAATATCAATATATTCCAGCAGCTTGTCGAAGTGAGCCTTGTGGTTCTGTGGTCCGTGAGCCGTGCCACGGTCAAGAGGATCACCGATTACCTGCAGATATATGTGATTCAGGACTTACTGTTTGAAAATAAGATTAGTCAACACTAGGTTTCCCTATTGTTTACTTTGGGAATGTCCTTGTAGAAATTTAAGTCTTTTGTTACCATTATTCACCGTCACAACTGATTATCGGGTATGGCGATTCCAACTGAATCATCACAATTCCTAATGCCTCCAGATATCTCGCCAACAGTACTGGGAGCTCAATCTCTTAATTATTTCTTCATTTACACCAAACATTTGCAATTTCATACAATAGGTACCCCCCCTCACCCCAACCTCTGTTATTCTAGTTTATTTCCATAATAAAATCCTAAAATATAGTCTTATTTCCATAAAAAATAAAAAAGGATAATTTCCACAAAATAATCCTTAATCATGGTGACTATTTCCATACAAGCAAATCCTTAATTATTCAAGTTAATTTCAGTCTGATCATAAATATTGAATGTAATTAAACTATAAGCCCTTCAGCTTAGAGGGAAACCAATACACAAGGGGTTAAGAATACAAGAGAGATTATGGAGCCACCTACCATCTTCTTACACTCTTCAACAATTCTCCTCACAAATTCATCATGGATGGACTCCTCAATGAACAGTCTTCCTGCAGCAATACAGTTCTCACCCTTGTTAAAGAACACACTGCTCATTCCCTGCAAAAAAGAAGTTGTGATCAACTCATTGTCCAAATAATGAGAACTTACTCAAAATGTCATCCCAGTTCTAACAAACAGTGTGTGACCATTCGCATCAATAAAAAAGGTGAAAAGTAAAAGTACACAGCTCAATATCACTCACCATTCTCACAGCTTTATCTAAGTCACAGTCAGCAAAGATAATGAAAGGAGACTTTCCACCAAGCTCTAAGGACACCTTCTTTAAGTTGCTCTCGGCACAGGACTTCATGATGACCTGTCCAATCTCTGTACTACCCGTGAAGCCAAGCTTGCGGACATCTGGGTGATCAGCAATGGCCTGGCCACATACACTGCCTGGAAATTGAGATGATATTAAGTTTGCTGTGTTCAGAACAACTTTTTATATTTAGCTATCACAACTTATCATTCAACTTGGGACTTCTTTACAGTCACGTACTGTATTCCTGGTACAAATATCAGTCTTCTATGGAGGAGTATATAATATCTGAGTGACTGATTAAGTGGGCCACAGTTCTAATGGTCAGCTTAGAATATGGTACAACAAGACTAGGGCATACTTGGATTGGGATCCATTTAACTTTAAATCTAATATATACAGGAGTACAACAGCCAAATATCAATGAAATTAAACTTCTTAATGCATTTCTAGGTTTTTTCACAAAACTCTTCCTTTTACAACTAGACTAGCACGTCACACACTCTTTTTCCCAAAATGATTATTTTTTCATCCTAGACAAAAACGTTGATACTATTCAGAAGAAGGATTGGTCATTAAAAACAGGCGAGGGTAATACTGAACAGTGAGGTATGCTACAACGAACCTAATTGGTTCTAGAACCTTGTTCGTTATAGCATTCGTTCGTTATAGCATTCGTTCGTTATAGGATTAATCCGTTCCAGGCCCCCAAATACAACCACTTAACACTGAAAAATATATTAAATTGTAAAAAAGTGCATAAATATGCATCTAAACCCTTGAAATAAAGAATATCATTAATACTTGTAATACAGAAACAATAAATTAGTAAAAAAAAAAATTTATAATGTTCGTTGTAGGAGTTTCGTTCGTTATAGCATTATCAATTTTATAGGTAAAACCGTTCGTTATAGGAATATTCGTAGTAGGATCCGTTCATTATAGCATACCCCACTGTACATACCATGGGTTTGGGGTAACATTACATACTATAAGTAACATATTATGAAAAGGATTATAGTCAATATATTATGGGTGAGTAACCTCCAAGTAGTTGGACTCAAGTGTTCAATCTTACCAGTTCCGGGCAGGACGTTGATGACGCCTGGAGGGATGCCGGCCCTGGCAGAGAGTTCAGCAAACTTGAGAGCAGTAAGTGGGGAGACCTGAGCGGGCTTGATCACAACAGTGTTCCCTGCAGCGAGACAGGCAGCCATCTTCCAAGACAACATCATCAGAGGATAGTTCCAGGGAGTCACAAGGCCACATACACTGGTACAACAAAAGATAAACAAAATCATATCACATGTTGCAGGAAGTGAATAAGTTGTCACTGAAATATGGACTGAATTCAATAAGACTAACATTTATGTGAACAAAAAGAGGAGTTTCTTCCTTGTAAATATTTTTTATAGATAATTTTCACTACACTTGTTAGCATCTAATAGTTTACCATCCAGATGCTATTAAAATTACACTACTATAAAATTTCAAGAACCAATAATATAAACCATATAATTATGATCACGAACCCAATTGGCTCTTTCTTTGTGATGGTGAGGTTGTGGTTTGGTCGAGCATTGTTGATGGGGATGGTCTTGCCATGAATCTTGTCGCACCAGCCCGCAAAGTACCGCCAAGTGTCTATGCTCATGCCTACGTGCGTCTTCAGGGCGAGGGTGTACACGGCTCCCGAGTCAATGGTTTCAATGGTAGCCAGTTCCTCCTTGTGTTCATCCATCAGATCAGCTAACCTGAAATATCACAGATCCACACTTTGAATCATCTTAAAAAATACCGATATCTACTTTTTGAATAGCACCATTTAGTCAATAAATACTGTACGAGAAATAATAATTTCTTGGAGAAATCACTAAGTTGAACTGGAAGTACTGTGCAAGCTTTTCTGGCCCTGGAGCGAGCCGCCAGCGTCATCATAGTAACCAAACAACAACACAGCCAAGAGCACACCCAAAACAATGATGCAAAAAAAACCTAAACATCCTCTGATGTCCGCCGCCTTTTATGTGTTTTCCTCTCAAACATCTTATGATGTCTGCCGCCCTATAAGGGCCAAAAGTTATGGATTTTGACTTTTTGAGAAAACCTGAAAAAACCCATTCCATGATGTTTTGAGCAACCTGATGAAGGATATGAATTTACTTAGTGGTATATGTGAAAAAAAAAAAGATTAATCATGGAGTCATCAAATATAGCTAGTTCAGTGTTGCTCTGAATGAGAGAACTGTGCAAATATTGATGATTCTGGTGGTGGTGATGTGTTACTAAAGATGATAGCTATGATGATAATAATAATGATAATAAAGATGAGTGGTGATAATGATACTAATGACCAGAAGTGGTAATGATGGCAATAATGATGAGTGGTGATAATGACAAGATCATAATAAACATAGACACATACTTGAAGATAAGTGTTGCACGGTCTCTGGCATTCATGCTGCCCCACGGTCCTTGATAGAAAGCTTTCTTAGCTGCAGCGACAGCCATATTGACGTCCTCCTTACCAGCTGCATGAACCTATAATAAGTGTAAATACTGTAACCACTAATGTCATGGAATATTACAATGTCATAATTATATCCAATCATTACAGCAAGTTACTAACAATCTGTCAAAAAATTACATAAATACAAACCGAGGTGATCAAAAAGTTCCCATAATCAGTTAGTGAGGATTGATAATGATAGATCTGGTTCCTACAGCTAAATATTTATGTACAGTATAATAATAAAAGTTACCAGAATATAGATGTACTAACAAGACACTGTGGTGATGTTCAAGAGTTATAAAAAACAGTACAATACACAAGGTTGGTGGGTGTGTACAGGATTAGACACATATTCAGTACAGTACTTACATCACATATAAGTTCTTCAGTAGCAGGGTTAATGCTCTTCAGGAATTTGCCACTTGTAGCATCCACAAACTGGCCATCAATGAAAAGTTGTTGAGGAAATTCTATGTCCATGTTGTTGACGTGCATCTTGAAGGCATCGTACTCAAACACCGGCTTGGTGTCTCCTCCTCGCATCTTGATCACCATCACCTGAAAGGAATATTGTGATATTTTTAATGATATATGGTTCCTCTCCAACATCATTCAGAAAACAATTCCTGTATGCAATTAAGACGTTTGCACTCGTGTTAATTTTTTTTTTTACTCAAATTCATGTTAAATTTCTTTTTGCTCAAATTTAAGTTCACTCATTATTAAAACACGAGTGTTGTGAAGAGGATATATCCTCCCCCGCCGAGGCTTCTGAGGCAAGAGAGGGACATAACTGTGTTCAACGTCACTCAAGCAGGACCGACTTGGCATGTGTGCCTCACCCATCCATAAAGTGACACCATTTAAATCAAATACTGTACTGTGAAATGCCGCTGAAGGACTGTTGAAGATAATTCTGAAAACTCTTGATTACATACAATGCAGTTACAGAAAGACAAACAAACAGACACATGAAGGACAAACATAATCATCAAGTTTCATTGTACTGTACTCATTTTAACCTTACCTGGACAAACTCTCGGAAGGTAGTAGCCATGTACACATCTTCGTTCTCCAGTGAGACTCCAGCCTTTTCTTTGGTTTCCTCGACCAGTCTACAAAGAATTTTTATCACAATACAATCATACAAGTTTATAGTTAGTCATTTTCATTTGTTTTTCGCACAATTCTGTTAAACATCAGAACATCTTCAATTCTCACCACAATTTAGTATATGCAGTACATGAATGTTAAGGAATCACTATATACAGTTGCCTTCACATGAACATACCACAGCCTGGAGTGGGTGAAGGCTCGGGTACGAGATGTGGCAAATCAGAGTCGTAGTCAGGAGCATCAAATGGTGAAATTCCCGTTTGCGTGGCCACACATCAATGCTGAAGAACACTTATCACACTGAAGCTTTATTTGTTCATGTTATGCAGCATTGTTGTGTAGCCACGACCAAGTGACTAGGACTGAACTATCGGAAATCAGCAAGCAGGGTAAACCACGGTTTCACGCCCATGACTACGGTGCTGCATTGCCACACCTCGTACATGTGCCCTCACACACTCTCTAGCTGTGGTACATACATGTGGAGGCAACTGTACACTACAATTTCACATTGAGGATATGATAAAGTGTATGTAAAGAACAGTATTTCTATTTGCTAGCTGAGCCCTTGGTTGTCATGTTTCTACATTTTACTGATACACTACCTCTGTTCCCTATAATTTTCTATATTTCATTATGATTTCTGTTTCTCTTCAAATAATCCCTAAGTGAAAGGACTACTAAGGAACACAAACCTCACAACATCCATAGAGCCAGCTCCAGACTTGAAGAAATCAGTATCATCAGCGATCTCGATGTTCAAGATGGCCTTCCAAGTCTCCTTCATCTTATTGGCTACTTCCTGTTCTTCCTCTGATAACTCTATGGCCTCGGTGGCTTCTGCCGCCGTACCGTACTTTGAGGCGTTCATCATCTTGCCGTCAACACTGAGGCGAGCCACACACAACTGTGGGTACACAGGAATGATCATTTAGTTTTGCAATAAGTTTCACTTAAAAACCTCAGTGTCACACCACTACAGAGGGAATTCCTAGCAAATACTGCACAAAATTTAAGTTTATATTACCGGTATATATCAAAGTGGTGTTCATTTATAACAGATTCAAAAGAACCAGATCTGCACAAATACAATTTCCTTTAATCATTAGAATTTAGCTTACCCTGAACTGAAGCTTACGTACTGTATACAGTACTTGGGTACACATCTGTCCAGTATTAAGAGTTTTTACTGTACTACATACAATAAAATTACTGGACATACAAACAAACTTTTAGTGTCACTGGTAATGTTCAAAACCAAACATGCTATAATAACACTAGGTTTCAAAATATATTTAGGCATTTATGAGAACTAAAATTCATGCAAAATCTTTATAAACAGAAAAAACGAAAGTAAGTTTGGTGAAAATAATGCTCCCTAACACTCCCCATACAAAACCTGAAGCCTACCTTTTTACCATCTGAGCCGGTGAGAATAAGTCCATCCTTGTGAATTACACCTGGTGTAGCAAGACCCTCAATCTCAACTTGTAGTCCATCGCCTGCAGATCCGCTGAACATCTTTGAACCAAACAGTTTTACCTGTGTACATGAGACACTGTTGAAAAACTAAACATAAAGAGAGAAGTCAAATCTGGGAGGACATCACTGAAGGCAAGTGTGGATGATCAGAGTTTTCTCAGTAAGGATATACTAAAAAAAATATATAAATATATATATATATATACTGCCGTACCAGACTTAAGGAGCTATTTATCTGACCCTCTGATAATAATGAATGCAGTATAGGCTGGTGGTATGCATGATTAACCTTTTGCGGATGATGGTTCAAACTGAGTTACTGTGCGAGAACTGTTCGTATACAGACAGACAGATGTAGAGCATGGCAAGTTATATACCCCCCTAAACCTTTCTTGGAAAATAAGAGTTCATTAAACACACCTCTTGACCGTCCATCACCGTCCATGCGCCAGGTGAAGAATCTAACCCTCGGATGAAATTGTGTACACTCTCGCCCGGCTGGTCCCAATTGATTTTGCAGAGTTCTTTCTTGTTCAGCATTGGGTCATATGTAGCTCCCTCTGTTGGCTGAGTGATCTTGGGAGCTTTGCCTTCTGCTACCATGCTAACTGCTTCAGCCTAATTAGAATCAATCAATTAATGAATTATAGTAATGTAACAACTATATGAATTAAATGAGTGTTAATAAATAGACAGGTATTTATTCAGTAAAATCATCAAACAAATTCACACTGACTCAACATTTATAGACAAGGCTTTTTTAATTTAATTCTCAACATTACTGAGACCCCCTAAATCTATTCTTTTGTTATCCTCTATCCAAATTTAAATACATTGGTCAGATGAACTAAGCACTATGACACACTTCAACATGAAAGCTACACAACTACCTACCGGCATCTTACACGACGATTAAGATGCGTCTGGAGTGTCTCCTCTACATTACCAAACACTGCGTGAACTTACCATTGCCTTGATGCCCTCTGGATACATGAATCTGTTGTAGAGTGAATCCACTGTGTCATTTGGATCAATGTCCACTTTCCTCTGCAGCAGAATGGGTCCAGTGTCCAGACCATCATCAGCCCAGAAGATGGAAAATCCTCCTGTCTTGTCTCCACACATAAGAGTCCTACAGAAACAGTGTGTCATTTTGTGAATTACTTAATATAAACATTTCAGTGGCTAAGGTATGTTATATGATTCTACACCACTGTTCTTTAGGGAGATGCCTCAACTATAGTTGTGGTTGAAAATATAAAGGCAACTTCATTTAAATTTGCCAATACTGTACAATACAATAAATACAGTACGTACTTCAAAAACTTTATTACTCTCAAAAGACACATAGTAATTCCATATATTTTATCTTTATCCAATTATTTATTTTCTATTTTTCATCTAATCCTACCATCCATTGTAAACATGCCACAAAGAAAAGTCTGCCTCTGGCTGTTGATTGAGGACATGTCATGTACAGAACAAAAACTGCCGCACTCATGGTACAGTACACTTGAAATTCAGACAAGCTGCAATGGATGTGTTAAAGTTTAGGTTAGGTTTGGACCTTTGCCCCACCTTAGATGTTATGTCAGGTTTGATCCATTTGATCAGCAACCACGTAATTTACCAGTTTATGGAGGAAGCACCACGATGTCGGGGCAGGATAGATGGGTGGTAGCAAATGGATTTGTTCTTGGGATGGTTGATTACCTGCAGGTCATAAGAATGCTAAATATACCTTAGGCTTTTGCAACAATATGGAGCAATAAGCAACTAAATACTGTACTGTACATCCAATTAACTATTGTAAGTATGCTCAATATATCTAGTGCCTTTTCAACACTATGTACAGTACAGTATAGCAGTGAGCCACACACAAGTAAATAGACCTTCAATACACTTCTTCTTGTACTGTACTTGCACTAAGATGATGGAATGGCTGGTACACTCAATAACTTCATGATCATTCACAACACTGGGCACTTGAGTAGAACACAGTATAGTACATGTAAAAAATAATTCATCAACAACCAAATTATATGAAGTGAGAATGCAAGGTACTAAATTGCTTTACACATCAAGTAGAAAATACCAATTTAACTACACGACTTGAAAATGCTGTGTATCCTGGTGTGGACGATCACAAGTAATAAAGTAACCTGTTCAAATTCAGGTATCAAAATAGGAAAATTATGCCAAATGAATATATATGCGCGAGAGAGAGGAAAAAAAATGGGGGGAGGGGAGGAGGAGGGGGGATGGGGGAATGATAAATGAGAGGGAAAGAAAGTTTGTTACACGAGGAAGCTGAACCTTTCTTGGAGGTTTCTGCTTACCTCCATTGGAATAAACTGGCTGCAGAAAGGCATCACATTCAGCTCTGGGTTGACTGACAAGTAACTCTCCAACACTTCAGGCAAAGCTACTCCCTTTTTCCTCCATGACTTGAGCTTGAACACCTTAACACCGTCAGCCGCTGCCATCGTCGCTGTGGTACAGAAACAATAGGATGTGATAATATCTCGAGAGGAGCTAACTTTAAGATCTATTATGAGGAATGATACCACCTTTACCAACCCCATGACCTGACAGCATCTTATAAACTGCAACATAATTTTTTCCTTAACAACTGAGGTTTACAATGTTTGAGGGAAGAAAGGGAATGACGGACCAAAAAATTGAAATAATTGCTCTGTAAATTAGCAAAGTATCTGCATCTGATTTCATGACATAAGTATTGGAAGATCTTTCTGTACTGGAGCTAACATTACTGTAGGGTATGTATCTCTTTTATCTTGCCATATGTAGCTTAAGATGATACTCACCAAGAGGGTCTTCTCGGGTGCCCTGGTCGGGTACAGTAAACACCCCCACCACTTTGTGTCCATCTTTCACCAGCTGTTTATAAACCTCTCCTGCAAATGTTGACTGACCAATGATAGCGACCCTCATTCTGTCCAACAAACTCTGTAAAATAAGAAAATTATGACAATGTATTATACAATGGGCAGGATCAATGAACAAATCTCACAGGAGGGGAGGGGCAATCTGCCTATCACTTGAAGGTTAGCTCCCATAGATAAAAAAATATATACAGTATACCGTAATTAATTATGGTAGGTGAGCCCACACGCACATAAATATAGCTTCCAGTCTGCCTACAATGTGCACAAGATTATCACTTCATATTCAGTAATAACTCAATGGATGGGAAGACACTGAAGAGCACAAATAACTAAAAATACAGTTTATGATGAGCAATTGCAGTTCTCACCTATCAACTTAAAACAAAGAACACCCACTACAGTATACCTAAGTCTTGAGGCATCATTAGTAAATATCTTGTACTCGACTACATACTAACAACGTCTTGATACAAAACTGTGACGCTGTTGTACCTTATTGGAACAATTCCAATAGTTGCTAGCTAGTGAAAAAGCTGATGCAAGTATCTTTCTATGCTTAAGAGTAACAATACAGTATAGTACCAGTAGTCTACAGCTACATGTTGACCACATCAAATAAGAAGTGTGAGACAAGCCTGTGCATTATATACCAAAATGGAACTTTATATAGCTAGTTCCAACTATTTTTATATGTAAAATGGAAAACCCATGATGACAAGAACCATACCGTATGTAGCTCTGTCATGCAGGAAGCAAAGGTATGATGCCAAAAAACGTTTAGTTTATTCATCATTTCACCACTTACAGCTTACTAGCCATTGCTTTGTACAAGAAGAAACCAGAGTACCTGGGGAATGCCTGCCATGTTTGGTAGTCACATCCATCCCAGGATGGGAATTGAACCTAGGACACCATAGTGACAGGTATGCCCTATCTTTGGTTTTAATATGGTTCCTTGGGATATTATCCCACAATATTTTCTAACTAGCCTGAAGACTTCCGACAAAAAACCCCCACATACGTCAGAGGTATCAATTCTATTTGTTCTAGATGTAAGGTGCAGCAAATGGATAAACTGGAGGGATAAAATGCAAAAAGAAATACTGTATACTGTACAATACTGTAATATAAAAAATAGCAAAGATTAAAACTTGCAGCAAGAAATCAAAGTAAACAGATAACCTGAAGATTAGCTTCAGCTATTTAACATTAAGAATGACCACCCTACAGAATGCTCCAGTGTTTAATCATCAGTAAAATATACTGGAAGGCTAATATAAATGTACTGTAATCCTAAAAAACAACACTAGGCAGAAAGTAGACATTAAAATTCATTGTTGTATATTATGGCAACATCAAGTTACAAGCAACACCTCCAGTTAGGTGGAGGAAGGTCACTCACATGAAGCAGTCCACCACACCACTCGCACACCAAACTGGTTCCTCCTGCCTGACAAGGCCAATGCAATTATAGCTCGTACAACGCCCTCCGAGATAAGGAGTCCCAAGTATCCACATCTTCAAGCACTTTTTTTTCTTCTCAGTTCTGACACATGAATTTCATCTCCAGTATAACCTACTGTTGCTTCCCCAACCTTCAATTTCTTATTCATTACAAGGGATCACTAGAAGATTAGGGTGTTTAATCTTCAGGTGAAATATGCTAGGGTGTTTAATCTTCACACGATCCAATACAAGACCAAAGTTACATAGATACTGGCATGCTGGTTTATGAAACTAAATTGCCTGATCTGTCAGATGATGACAAGACCGGGCCATGATGACCCTGACCTTCTGTCCCTATAACCAAGACAGTCGCTTTGTAGACAACCACAACAGGTGAACCAGACATCACAATCTGGCAAAGCTAACTTCTTTCCACACACTCCTTCAACTTACCGAGAGACCTATAGAAGAAAAATGTCTTGAAATGAGGAGTGGAATACAAAACTATCTGCTTGTTGTGTTTTAGACAAGTTTGTAATCATTAATGCATGAGCATGTATGGCACTCCAGTCACTACCCACCTCCAGCAAATGATATGGAGGCTGGGGTGTGCAGTGCAGTACAGTACTTGCTGCTTCACCATGAACTACCAAACTCACCCACACCAAAAATTACAGATACTTTTGCTATTCAATCCTCATTACATGGTTCCTATAGCACAGTTCATCATTTGTCCATGTTACTAAAAATTGATTCGAGACAACAAGACACAAGCCAGCAACATCGGAACATAAGGATTCTGGTTCCCGTATGTGCCAAAAATCCCAATAGAAATACTATACAAATGCTGACAGCAGTTACATTTAGTGTATTTTGTTCTACATCTTTTAATGAGTAAAATAATAATTGTAGCAATGTTCTGAATATTTGCCCTTCAAGCTTATTTCAATTTAAGATCAACACCCTAATGTTAACCTAATCTAACTCCCCCAAGTTGTATTAGGGTAGTTAATCTTCAGGTAAAATAAGCTGAGGGGTGAATCATGTGATATGTTCATTAATAAAGTACCAACTTATAATACACAAACTATTTAAAACAGTCAGTTGACTTGTTTGTATGGAGACCTATTACTGCACTTCTATTCACTTTCCTAAATTTAACATCTCGGGATAAATCTTTTCCCTCAACTTGGCTGGAACATAGTAATCTGTCTCTATAACCACCACTTGTAAGGTCACCTACACCATGATAACAAACAGTACAGTACTCTTATCAGGAAGGGTTCTATGGATGACCAAAAGAGCAGCCCCTCCCATTTATTTCACCTGATAATTAAAAATCCTAATGCTACTTGGGGGTTTAGGTTAGGTTAGCTTCGTGTTAGGGTGGTTAATATTATGGGGAGAGATGCTGGGAGGCTAATCTTCAGGTGATCCAGTTCTACTTGTGACATGTTTTAAAGTCATATTTGTGTCAAGGGGAACACCTGTCAGTACCACCTAACAGTTTTCTCGAGAGGTTCACTTATCTCTTAGTCATTAACAAATTCACTTGTAATACAAATCCTATTATATAAAGATCTAATTATAATTTACTCAGTACAGTATTTAAGAATGCTCGTTTGTAGCTACTGAACTACCTTTTAAACTCATTACAAGTTGACCAATTTGGCCATATTACATTTAAAAAGGTACAGTTATAATACGTTTGAAGAGTCTGCTTGTAATGTAAGACAAGGCAGACTCAAGCATTATGGCGATATAAATAGCCACCACTCCACCACCCGGCCACACCTCACACACACACCCACCCTCACGATTAAGCACACTTTCGCCAATACCCTCGGCCATTATTCACGCACATATAACATGCGACCTTTTACAGCATTCATAACTTCTGTCGGAGAGATCAAACATGGCATTATGTCTTTAAAATATTTAGATTTGCATTCAGGACATTTATCAGGTTTAGTGCCAAACAACCTATTATCAAACAACACGTGTCACTGAGGTTTTATTTCTGTACACTCGTTATGTTTAATGTTTTGATTATTTATGGTGTATATATATGTTAAATGCGCGTTATTTGTGCTTACTATGGAGGAATAGGTGCATACGTTGATTTATGATATGCCCTGACGAATGCATCCTACAGATTGCAGTGCATACGATTTTTATTTTCGTCTGTCAGTGTTAACAAGACAATATCTTTCAGTCATTTATTCATGATTACAGTAATGATTAGATAGTTACCTGGGAGGTGCTGAAACGCCTGTACAGCTGTGAACAGGCGTACATCTTTGAGAATGTGTAAGTTTGTCCACCGTGCACAGGAGCTCAAGATACACTGACGTTTCTCGGGTTTGTTTTGATGGCGTTGGTATCTCACCTCCCCCTCCGCTACCAAGTGTCGCTGGATTGTCTAACTCCTCGGTCAATATTTAGAGCACAAATCACTTTATTTATTTGAACTTATTGTAATTTCTTCTTTCTTAAACACTGCAACAGACAATCAATGTATTTATCAAGTCTCCCAAGTTCTGATGATTTTTAAGTCAAGAGGCTTCTTACATATAAAAAGAGAACTTTAATTCAAATGACCTAACTACGGTATTTTGTAATTTCAGAGTTCATTTTTAAATACAGACTTTCATTTTGAATTTGTTTTGTATCTAGCACTTTACCTTGAATGTTCTTTGCCATTGTTCGTATGTTTACACTATTGTTTGCATGCTTACAGTGTATGGTTTGTCTGCTTACAGTGTATGGTTTGTCTGCTTACAGTGTATGGTTTGTCTGCTTACAGTGTATGGTTTGTCTGCTTACAGTGTATGGTTTGTCTGCTTACACTGTTGATGTAACAAATACGTAAGCAATCATTTCTACCTACATCAAAACATCAGCAGTATTGCTTATATAACAGGTCTAGTGTTTTTAGATAGACGTGTTTCCAAATCTATGTTAAGGCATAGTACTTGCACTTCCTGAATAAACATTATAAATCTAAACAGGATTCACTCTCAGAGCAAGATCAGCTGACACCAACAAATGTGTGTTTACGTGAGTATTGTAAACAAAAACCTATGCTGAGGAAAGGTGCCAAAAACTCCCGCGTTACATATTGTAAGATTTCGCATTCTCTCTCTCATTAATTTAAGTTAACAGTTGATATTTATACAAACACGCACACGACACGGTAAAGTCAAACAGGGGGATCCTCTACGTAAACAAATAATCAGGGTCAAACAGGGATAACTTTTGCAAATAGACGTACACAACAGTAATCCTCCAAACTGGGGTCTTTTATGTTAACACACGATCCACCCGCCAAACAGGTCAAAAGGGATCTTTTTTTTTTTGTAAACACCCTAGCTACAAGAGTTAAGGTCAAACAGGAGGTCACTAATGCTGTGAAAACACACGGTTAATAGATCAACTTCAGTAGGAGTCCTTTGTATAAACAATCCCTTTAATAACAAGGTCAAGTAATAAAATTAGGTACTAAACTGGCCCCGATGTGGGTTAGTGACCTGTGCCCGGGTGTTTGAGGCCAAGTACTGGCTGTCCCAAAATAATTTAGTCCGTCAAGGATTTGGTGAGAGAGTACTGGTTAGGCTAAGTGTTTCTTTTGAACCATAAATCGTCACAGCTTTGAGGGTTATCACGGCTGTAATAGTGATATTTTGTCCAGAGGTAAGTTGTCTAGGGGGATTTTGTCCTGTGGGAAGATGACTAGAGGGTTTTTGTTCATTCAGAAGTTGTCTACAGGGATTTTATTCAGTCGAAAGTTGTCCAAGGGGATTCTGTCAGTGGGAACCCTTTCTGGTGGACCCCTTAGTAACAGGCTATCAGTTCACAGCACACCCACTTGTCTGGCCGGCTGGAGGTCATTCGTGCAGCTAGTAGTGTGCCTGTCTGCTTGCCTGCATTGTGGCGAGTCAGGTAGCAGTGTGATTGGTCGATTTTCTGACTGGAATTTCGGATTCTCAATCGCCCGTGTGCTAAATCTTTTTTTTTCTAATTTGGTGATGTACGAACGCATCTAAAACACCTTAGCTACGATATCATAACAAAATCTCAAGTTCATGTACTAAATCTCCACTTAACAAGAGATGCATGAATGTATCTAAACAGCTAACTACAGTACAGCAATGGTAATTTGAAGAAGAACTCCTGGATGGTTGAGTTGTGTGGGGTGTGTACTCCAGGACCTAGTATATGCACAAGGTCGCGGTGAGCCAGTTAAAACAAGATATATTCACTTATATCTGGTCAGTACTTCGACTTATCTTTCCGAGAATAGAGACAGGGTTCATATCTACTCGAGATAAGGAGAATAACAGATGTAGACTTTCATGCTCAATTTCTACGATAACTTAAGAGAACAGTTACAGCTTATAGTTTCTGAGAGATTTGATGACAAATTTGAATGTAATTATTTGTGTTGCAGCTGAAGTGAGTCTGAGCCTCAGAGGCCTCTTCACTTCGCTAAGAAGCAAAAACTGAAGTACGAACCTTTGAGCATCCAACTTCACCTAAATAACCCACTTCATCGTATATAATAATAAAGGGCTTTTAAACTTTGAGTCTGATGAGATTTTGGCATTCCTTCAACAGCTGATTCTTGAAACACGTACTGAGTAAATCTATCCACACGACAACAGCTACTAAAGGAATTCCTCCTTGGCGTCGTCATTATGCCGTGCAGCAGAGACGATGTGGGCCAATGCTTCCAAACCTGCCCTGCCTCCTGCACTATCACAACCACAGTCAATTTCCTCTATTTTTTGTTTAATATAAATAAAAAACCCTGTCCTGGCGTAGTATCTATATAAAACTAGAAATATTTAAAACGACGAATAGCCATTGCGACTGTCAACTCAGCATCGGCTTTCATTAAAAAACCGGTTTGTTCTCCTGAATCATCCACTCGAAGCTTAACCAGAGTAAAGTGCCTTTAATATTAAAGTGTTAAGAGATATTTTGATCCATTACGGTGCGATCGGGTGTCTAAAAAGAGGGGCTTTGAAAAATACAATGGGGGTTAAAACTGTCAACGCCAGAATCACGCGACCCTTAAAATTAAATATTTCCTGGGACTTTTCCATCAATTAAAATACCGAATTAAAACAAACTGCCTCATCACGCTAACTAACACAGATATCTTACTTGATTAAAACGAGATTAAGGATAACCAAAACGTGCTTTAAAACAAACTTGCCGTAAAGACCTGTCAACTCACTGATTCCCAGTTCCTTTGCTCAGAATATACTTGATTTCCAAGATCAATCCCATTCTTAACATACCCCTTTACACAAACATTAATATCAATATGCATCTTAAATAAGCACAAGATTAAAAGAGTTTAAAAATTCTCCGCCAGGCTGCAGTTACCTGACGGTGGACAATAAACCCAACATCCTCGGACAGTTATAAGCAAATACAGAGGGTTGCGTACCCAGTGTGTTGCTAGGCGGCGTCGAGGCTCTCACAATTTGCTAAGACTCACTTGACTGCCCTTTCCCCTTGTGTTTATGAGTGAACAAGGTCCCAGACTTTTTGTGTTCAGAACTGATCGTACTCAAAACTCGAGATAGCTACCGCGCTGCTGCATACTGTATATATCTGGTACAGATAAGATACAGGCGAGTAACGGCCACAAAATAATTAACATGGCAATATTTCACGAGTGTTCACATTAAAACCCCACATTGACCATGCTAACTGTTGATATAGCAATTCAATATTTTACTCACTTCATGGTACATTGACCAGAAGCAAACTAGAGTGTTGTACTTGTTTATGTGGTGATAATATGACAAACTTATTGCCTTAAAGGAAATAATGATAATCTTCAAGGTTAAAATGCTGTTATAGAAGTATAGGTATAGTACTGTAAGTCCCTTGTTTTATCAGTATTATATAAGAGTCGGCATATAAAAGTACAGGAACACATTCGAGGACAAATTTTTTTTTCGGTTATTTTAATATTCAAGTGGTAAGAAAAATGTCTTAATAGATCCAGAAAGTCAATAAAAAATACGAATAATCCTGATGGTAATGCTAAAATGTATAACTGTGCTTCAACAGCTATAGTCTTGAAGCTCATAAATAGGCTAGCAATTACACTGCACCAACAAATATATTTAAAGAGATAATTCCTGATGACTAACTCGTTCATGCTTTAACTAGTGAGGACGAAAGACGCCCGTGAGAAAGGCAGGTGTGTGAGCGGAGAGGACCTGGGTCATGTCACCTTACAATTTATATTTTTTTTATGGTAATGAAAATAAAGTGACATACGAACCAAGAACTAAATTCATGGAAGTCACTGTTTATCTCTACTATTATGTCCCAAGAAATAACATGCTGTCCTTGAATGTTACCGCTAATTAAAACAGTTCCACTTACGGGAGCAGTAAGTCCTTATTATCACGCAATTACGATTAAATCTAACAAACAAGCTTCACTAAGTTGTTTGAAGGAGTACAAGTCCTGTATTCCCAAAGGTTCATACGTCAAATTTTCCCACGAACTGGCACAAATTTAGATTCTCAAAGGTTCGTACGCCAATTTTCCCTTCACTGGTCATCAAAGAGAATACCCAAATTTTAATTATATAACCATTTAAAAGCTGAGGACAAAAATATGAATTCTCATAGGTTCGTAGGTTAAATCTTCCCCCAAATTGGTAATACATTCAACAAAAACAAAAATAGGATGAGGGTGTGTTTGCCAGGAGCTGGTGTGGGGGATATAATTGACAGGATGGACAATATCTTGTCTGGTAATGGGAACAAACCCATTATCTGCCTCAGTGCAGGAGGCAATGATATTGGCCGGTGTAGGAGCGAGGAGCTTCTTGATAAGTTCAAGGCAGCTATAGATCGTATTAGGTCTGAGGGAGGGATCCCTATCATATGCGGTGTCCTGCCTAGAAGGAGAGTTGGCAGTGAATGGTTGTCAAGGGTGGTTGGTGTCAACGACCTTCTTGACAGATATTGCAAGTCAATATCGGTCCCATTCATTGACAACTGGGACAACTTCTATGGCAGAAGGGACCTTTATGCTAGGGATGGGGTGGCAAAATGGCTGGGTCTCTAGAGGGGGCAGTTCAAAGGATATCGAAGTCTTTAAACTGCTAGGGGAACATATGGGCACGGGGGTGGGGGAAACTGCAGTGGGAGCGGGTAAACAGAGCAAAAGATTACAGGGAAATAGTGTTAGGAATGATGACAAAACTAAATTAAACAGGGAGTTTAAAACTAAACGCGGTAAAGGGAGGACTCAGAACACGACTAACTTAAATGTCTACTATGCAAACAGTAGAAGTATGAGAAACAAAATGGATGATATTAGGGCCTTGGTATATACCGAAAAAAAATCGATATAATAGCATTCACTGAAACATGGATCAACCTAGACTCACGTGAGTTGCCGGTCGAATACCAAATTGCGGGTTACAAATTGTTCCATACCGATAGGCAGACCAGGAAAGGAGGCGGAGTAGCAATCTATGTTAGGGATAATCTGAAGTGTGAAATAAATAAGGAAATAAAAACTGAGCAGAATACAGAAACAATTTGGATAGAATTAATAGAGTCGGGAAAAATTAATCACAGGAGTAATATATAGACCTCCCAATCTTGATAAGAGTCAATGAGCGACTTATCTGGGATGAAATGCGCAGGGCTTCCATACACAACAAAGTCTGTATAGTAGGCGACTTTAACTTTGGCCAAATAGATTGGACTGACCTTACGGGTAACTCAGAATCAGAGGATTTTCTCGAGACGATCCAGGACTGTTTCCTAAGTCAACATATAACCGAACCCACACGGGGTAATAATATACTCGATTTATTTCTGTCGAACAGAGAAAACCTCATTAGCAATGTCGAGGTAGGGAACGAACTTGCAAACAGCGATCACAAAGAAATTAGATTCCAGTTAGATTTTCAGGGCAGACTTAAGGAAAATTCCACTAAAGTACCAGATTTCAGAAGGGCAAACTTTGACAGTTTAAAGAGGCAGCCGAGTGAGGGGGTGTCGCGCTTGGCCGTGAACCTGACAGATGACTCCGACCTGATAACGAGATCTGAGATTGCCGAGTTCCACGACAATTTAACTAACGAGTTACTTAATGCGCAAGGCAGAACATACAATACAAAAAACTCAGATCAGACAACAATGACCCTAAATGGATAACTAATTATTTAAAGAACATCATTGGCCAAAGGAAGGCTATAGGTAGAAGGATAAAGCGTGGCAAAATTTACCTCCACGATTATTAGAAGATATTGGCGAGTAGGGTTAAAACCGAGATAAGGAAAACCAAGAGGAATAATGAGGTAAGGATAGCAAGGGAGGCGAAGACAAACCCCAAAGGATTCTACCAAATGTATCAAACTAAAACACGAGAAAAGATTGGACCAATACGGTCAGATACCAGCGAGCTCACTGATAACGACGGAGAAATGAGCAATAATTTGAATAAATATTTTTCAACAGTTTTCACCACAGAAAATTTAAACATGATAACCGAGGCACCGACTCTATTCAGAGATAGTGAAGAAAACAAATTAAGCGAGATAGTAGTGACTAGTAACGATGTTAGTAAGCAAATAGACAAACTAAAGCCTAATAAGTCACGTGGTCCCGATGAGATATTTGCCAGAGTATTAAAGGAATGTAAGGAAGAGCTTAGTATGCCCTTAGCAAAGTTGTTCAACATGTCCTTAAAAACAGGTGTAGTACCAGAATCCTGGAGGATAGCGAATGTAATACCCATTTTCAAGAAGGGGGATAGATCACTATCTTCTAACTACCGCCCAATCAGTCTAACATCAATAGTAGGCAAATTACTGGAAGCAATCATTTCAAACTCTATTCGAAATCACCTGGAGAAGCACTGATTGATCAATGATTCCCAGCATGGCTTTACAAGCGGACGTTCTTGTCTAACTAATCTATTAATATTCTTTTCATCAGTTTTCGAATCGGTGGAAGAGGGGCACAATTATGATGTGGTATATCTCGACTTTAGCAAAGCCTTCGACAGAGTCCCCCACGAAAGACTAATTAGAAAGGTAGAAACACATGGCATCAAAGGTAACATCCTTAAATGGATTAGGGCGTGGTTACTGGACAGGAAACAGAGAGTGAGCATTAACGGCACTAAGTCCCATTGGAGCAACGTCACAAGTGGAGTTCCCCAAGGCTCAGTACTTGGACCATTATTATTTATTATATACATAAACGACATAGATATCGGCATAGACAGCAACATAAGTAAATTTGCTGATGACACTAAAATAGGACGTGTTATTAAATCTGACGAGGGCTCGGCAAAACTACAGGAAGATCTAAACAAATTTTTCGAATGGTCTGAAAAATGGCAGATGAAATTCAACGTGGACAAATGTAAAGTACTCAGTATAGGAGATGTAAACAGGGAAACCAGATACCGGATGAACAACGATGCCATAGAGAAATCCGACTGAGAGAGAGATTTAGGAGTAATAATAAGTAGGAACCGTAAGCCAAGTAAACAATGTGTTTTTGTTCGTAACAAGGCTAATAAAGTACTTGGGTTCATAAAAAGGAGTGTTAGTTACAAGACTAGCGAGGTCATCCTAAAACTGTATCTTGCGCTTGTGAGACCACACCTGGACACACCTGGATTACGCAGTTCAGTTCTGGTCACCGTATTACAGAATGGATATAGAATCATTAGAAAGAATTCAGAGGAGAATGACAAGACTAATCCCGGGCATTAGGAACCTTGAGTATAGAGACAGGTTAAAGCATCTTAATTTGCACTCCCTCGAGAGACGTAGAGCGAGGTGCGACCTGATAGAGGTGTATAAGTGGAAGTCAGGGCTAAACAAAGGGGACATTACAAAGGTACTCAAACTATCCAACCAGGAGCAAATTCGTAGCAATGGTTTTAAATTAGACAAATTTAGATTTAGGCGTGAAATAGGTAAACACTGGTTTGGAAACAGAGTAGTGGATGAATGGAACAAGTTACCAAATATCATCATTAACTCGAATACGCTTAATAGCTTCAAACATAGGTTGGATGCTTATATGAGCAATAGGGGTTGGGTGTAAACGAGACTGCCCAGTATGGGCCAATAGGCCCGCTGCAGTTTCCTCCATTCTTATGTTCTTATGATTCACTTTAGCTACGATACAATCTTTGGTGAAGAAGATAAACGAAAAGTTAAAGTAATCAGGAACGTGACCGATCGCCCAAGCGGCTAACAAGCCGATCAGTGGCGAAGAGGATAAAAGTAATGATGGAATGTGTCAACATTTCGACACTTCTAGTTCAACTGACACCAAGACATATACCAACATGACACAGAAATGCATTAAGATGCAACTATTTATTCGTCCTAACTTAGGGGAGAAATAATAAACGTACATTACCTTTTAAATTCCAAGTACTGTAATCTGTTCCTGGGGCCAAGCGACCTAACTGTCCAGCGCCACTTGGATGACTGTAGTGTTGTGGTAAACCAGTCTCTGGTGAGCTTGTCTACATGATTAACTTGTCCAGAATTCGTAGTCGTAAAGATTCGTACGTTTATTATCCTCAACGAATAATAACGGTGTGAATTTTTAAATAGCAGAGTGTGGGTGCTATAACGCCACTGTGTACGTGACCTTTGTCGTATCTTGAGTGGAACAGATAGATATACCGTAAGAGGAGAAATCTTACGTACGAAGTTTAAAGAATCCCGTTCGATAAATTGCGACGCCTGAATGGCCGATGGTCGTCCAGCTGTACTAGTTAACCAAATATGCATTTATTATTCATTGACAATTGTTTATATAACGGCACAAATAAGAACCAATATGTGGTCAGTCATCATGTGACTACTGTAAGCGTGATATTTTATTGAAATCGCAGTTAAGGGGAAAATTATGACTTGTACGAGTGTGCAGTAAGTGAAACTGGTAGGCTGTGCGTAGGTGTCGTCCCTGACCCGCAACACACACACACACACACACAGAAAGCATAATTTTCCCTTAAGTAAATTACACGAAAGCGCTTGGGAACTTCGTGTTTATATATATATATATATATATATATATATATATATATATATATATATATATATATATATATATATATATATATATATATATCAATGTAATTTTAAGCATTTTGAGAAGTAATGTACTTAGTTATTTTATTCAGCTAAGAAACCCTTGCCACTATCCTGATTAATCCCGCCAAATTCATCTCAAGTTACAGTTTTACTACTCAAATTTCACACTAACTTCCGGTATATGGTACAGAGTTAAGGCTTCAACACGTCCCCTATATTATACTGTATATATTTCATTTCACAAACCTCAACTACCACTGTTCACTATATCTTTCACGACAGACATACGCTCAAACAATTCAAAACAATGCTTTAGTATGCTCGTTATATGATATAAATCTATCTACATTTCTACAGTATCTATATTGCATTTCTGGACATCAACAACTAAAGGTCCTTCAACTCGTAAATAAAGTAATTCATTCCCTAAACATTCACTATTATGTATGTAGTCTAAATTAATACAAATAATGAAACTATATACTGTACAACACATGGCTATTATATAAAATAATCTAAATACAAAATACATAGCATACAGTGTCATCTAACTGCAGTCTAAAAAATATAATCATAATATATAAAAAAATACATAATGCAACTTCAAATATACACAAAATACATTATGATACTTGTATTAACAATTAGATAGATGATTTATTACGTTAACAATTTTCACGAAACTGCGTAGAAAATTACACTAACGTTCTAATTATTCAGATGTGTTTTCTTATTTTTGGTCTTACTAATTTAATGTTACGCAAGTATATTCTTATACTCGGGGTCCCCGAGAGGCCTGAGTAATTGCATATCATCACGTAGTTGTCTAAATCTATCATGATGCAACAAGTATTGGCACTATCCTCGTACTGTAGTGTACGTCTAATTATAATAACGGCTTGTAACTGCCAACTAGTCACAGTGTTCGAATTGGCAATACTCAACACTTCATCAACACGAGAGCAATTACACTCTTATTTCGCTTTTCCAAATGTTTTCAGATGCCTGCTTCGGAAAACACGTGCAATTTTACAAGAACCCGCGTACTCACTGTGTTTTGATATCGATAGTGGTGAGGATCCTTGGCCTGGTGGTGAGCCAAGATTGGTGGCACGTCATGATGAACGTCAGTATATGGGAGAATAAGATGGAAGACGCCAATGTTTTCGTTCACTGACCCAAGACACGTCCACAAAAATAGCTTCTCCCTTATATTTATTTTATAAACTAGTCATTTATATTCATATCTACTCGGGTTATCTAACTTTGCCATTCAGTTCTTACTAATCTGATGGATGAAATAGCATTGTTGTGAAACATATGATAACCATAAATATTAGTACCCCAGCTGACTACTGATGCATCTGCGTTCCTATTGGCTACAAGGTGTGCTATCTCGCGACGTAATTGGTGGAGTGAGAGGTAAGGCAACCAAGAAATGTGATTGGCTGAGGACGCGGGTGAGGCAAAATTGTCGACTTTAATTGGCTGTTGAGAGGGCGGGGTTCTCGAGAATAAGAATACCCGAAGAAATCCAGTGAACTTTCATGTATATACTGTACGTATATTATGTTAATTCTTTTATCGTTTTTTAGAAAGAACTTTTAATATCATCACAAGTATATCCAAGGGAGGATATATAAATGTGAATAAAATATATTAGATATCAAGAAGTAGAGAAGAAAAACAGTCTTGCTTCAAGTGAACTCAAATTTAAAACACTGCATGACGTTATAATCTACCTTTACATAAGTGACCGCCTGTCGCTGTGGTCATTATAGATGGACTTTCCTCCCCTAAGAGATGTCTCGGTCTGTCTTTTGGAAAGCATTTAGTACGTGGCTTGTATTTATTTGTGTGTGTGTTTGGATAGTTGCCAACTGCACTGTGCCATGGTTGGTTAACTGCGCATTTAGAAGTGCTTCACAATCTACACCTCGTTTCAAGGTCTTGTAAAAATATTTATATTCCTTCGGCCGTATAAAATCTAATATATTAATAAAACTACAATTATTATCACCATAGAGGCATCGCATTACTATCCTATACCAACAAGGGTTTCGTTCATTAAATCAGAAAACGTAGGCTATATATTACTGAACAATCATTATTGATGAACGCGACCGTAGACAAACAAGTGAACCAACAATACAGGATAAAGGCGACTGGCAACAATACCGACATATTAATCTTTAGTGTAAATAAAGCACTATGATTTCTGCAAGGTGAGGAAGATATATTTGTCGGAATTGTAATTGAATTAATAATACCGGTATTAATATTGAAACAAATGGCAACTTTCTTTACAAACAAGAGCTCTATCTACAGTAAAGCGCCAATTGTCAGCACCCACAACTAACTAAACAATCTCCTCCAAATTTTTTTCCTCCTTATTGGTGAAATATAATCTGAAAATACGCAATAAAATAAATCAAATTAAATTGATGATAGCAGGAAAAAAATTACAAACATGATTACTTTTCAGATGTTTATAATTTTTTTTCTCGGTACAAGTGAACTTGTTAACCTTGAGGGAAGATACAACTTAACCGGCTGCAGCCAACACGCCGTGAAAATAATGGTGAGATTAATAAAAAAAAATTAAACATTTTATTTCATCCAGAACACGTGATATCTACAGTAGAACAGGCATACGAGCATCAGGTTTAATCTTAATATATAATTTACACTAGTCGTTCGGGCAGATCTGTTCTTTGTTATTCTACAGTGTTATGACAGAAGGAAACCAAAGTACCCGGAGAAAACCTACCATATTTAGGGTCACACTGGATAACAAACACTTCTTACATATGTGCCCGGCGGGGTTGGAAACGAGGTAAATGGGAACACACGCGTTACCTCTGTACCACCATGATGATTCTGTTGACTAGAGCTAAGACTCTCTGTGGTCTTGTTCCCCTGAAGCTAGACCTACACCCTTTTATTCCCCGATGCTGGACCTACACCCCCCCCCCCTCCTCTGCTATATAGAAAAATAATACGTTCAGCCGTTCTTCCCACAACCTATCTTAGATATAAGGAGGCCATCATCTTCCCTTCCTACCGTCGACGTGGACCCCGATTCACACACAATGTTATCTCGAGTTGCATCAGGCAAGAATACACAAACCTGTCGGCAAGTCTTAAAAGAATGTCCGGCACTTCTCTTCCTGTAGTGTGTAATAGTGCCATCTACTCCGCGTCAACACTATTGCCATAGAGGGGTGCACTGACAAGTAAATGTTGCTACTTGACATACGTAAGCCATGAAGGCCCCTTGAGCGGTTATTTTCTCTATATACTACTGTACTGCCGATTATATGTAAATTTAGGTAATTATTGACGACATACCCGTCGCCGATTTTTGCATAGAAAATATATTTAAAAGCGCAGCAATTTCACTTAGTTTTGCAGTGGACACTCGTAGTTTGGACAAATTTGTAAAAATGGGGTTTTTAAATTAATTTTCTTTGAAAAACTGGCGACGAGTACAGTATGTTGTCAATACTTACCAAAGATTCTGTCTAGTACAGTGGTTCTCAACCTTGTTTGCCCCATGCACCCCTTTCACCATATGTCAGAATGTCATTCCCTCCTCCTTTCCAAGATTGTCTGCCTCAAAAAGTGCATTCCAAATAATATGCATATAATACTGAAAATCCTTTATTTTTTCCATATTAGTACATATACATTTACAATTTTACATGGATTATTTATATAGTGGAGTTTTACAAATTAAATGCCAATTGAAAATGTTGATGGATTTATAAACCTTGAATAAAAGTAAAATAGTTTTTTTTTTTATTTATAATGAATTACTTAACAGACCAAACTGAAGCATAATGCAATAAACAAAAAGTTCAATAGAATACCAGGATATTGTAAATTTGTAATTAATTTTATTCAGATGAAGATTACAGTCAATGAGAAACCTGTGATTGTTTTTTCTTCGCCAATTCTGGGATACGCGGAGGAGTGCTTGAAAGGGCACAACGCAGGTCATTTTCTACCTCTAATCTACTACGTTGCTTCGTTTTAATTTGCAACAGAGTTGAAAAGCCTGACTCACAAAGATATGTCGACACAAACGGAAGCAATGCACGGATAGCTCTTTCTGCCACTTTTGGGTAGGAATCGCACATCAAGGGCCAAAATTCTGTGATTGATTTCTCATCGAACATATCTCTTGCTCCCGAATCAGTTTCCCCCCCCCCCCTGAAAACCTGAATTCCCCCCTGGTTGAGAACCCCTGGTCTAGTACAAACACCGAACTTTACGCTAATTTATATAGAGGGAGATTGAACCAAAAAATAATATTACTTATCACTAGCGTTTTCGTCGTAAATATATATTTTTTCAAATAATTTTAAATTTTCGATTTCACTTGTGAAAGTAAAATATTGATCGCACAAAGTAGACAGGGCTTCGAATTAGAGATAAAATGTGGGGTAAGACATACAAAAGAGACAAACCAAACCTAACTAATCCTGACCACAAATCTGCCCTACCTTTGCCAAACATAACTTCACCTTACCTATGTCTGCGATTTTGTGTCTTTTCTTGTTTATCTCGACAATAATGGCAGTCTGCACCTCACCCTGGACACTTGACGTAAGCTTACAGAACACCATAGGCCTTGAAAATGCAATACAGCAGCGTTATTAAAAAAAGAAACATGAGTGGTTTTCGGAAGAGCAGCTCAAAAGTACCTTCTTCGGCGTCAGCACTCCCGCGTGAACACAGAACCGTTGATCGACTGAAAATATAATTTTACGACGAAAATGCTGTATAATATTTTGTTATTTATATTTTGCTTCATTTCCCTATTTAAATCTCAATACTGTATAAATTTCTGTGGTTGTACCTCACAGAATCTTAACAGAAAATTGTCGATTTTCAATATTAATAATTAATATATGTATGCAATGTATGTATACTGCAACTAGATATGTCTAGTTTTGTATGCTTTTTCCAACTACTTTCTACAATGGAAATTTCATAAACGACTAAGAAAGTATATTACTATTCTTAACTTTTACTTAATTTAAAAAAATACCCCCCCCCCCCGACAAAAAAGTTTTTAGGTAAAGCTGCATTAACAACAATTCTTATCTGAAGCTTTAAATTAATTCCTATACAAATTTTCTTAGGATAAAGCAAGAAAATGTTTGTATATGGGAAAATTTAATAATATTGTATTTTCCTTCAGTGACGCCCGCGACATATCTTTTAGCGTTGTTCGCGACTGACTAATTTGTAGGTTTTTTTATCATATTCTTTTAGTTTTTTTTTTACTCGACTATTCAATTTTTATAGTTTTAGCGTTCTCCGCGACTGACTATTTTGTGCATCTTTTCAGTAACATCCATGACTGTCTAGCTTGGGCGGTCGGTCACAATTCCATACTGAACATCCCTAGAGAAAATGCAACGCAGTACACAATGACTAAGATGATCCTAAATTATATCTCAATTACTCATAGAGACTGTGGGCCTTACTCTTCAAACAAGAAACAATAGGAAAGATCTCAGAGACATTCAAAATCTTGAAAGGGATGGAAAACATAAACCCAAACCACATTTACCTGATGTCACGCACCACTGACACGATGGGTCACAAGTTCTGGATGACCACAAGGAAATACTTTTTCACAAGAGATTGATAGACCTATGGGGCAGTCTGTCAGTACTGGGCTTCAAAATAGCCCTAGACAAGACTATCAGCAACACTGACGGGATCCTGCACTGTTTATGTACTTTATTCACACGTATTGCCTATGTACATGCTGAACCAACGTGAAACTATTTGACGATTTTATGAGAATTTTTTTCTGTCCATTTGAATTGTGCGCCTTGGGGAGGTATAAGGGGAGCCGACCAATGAGAGAGCCAAATGTCCGCGCCTTGCACCGTCTCACTCTCAGTAATGGCCGACGGTGTTGACGCCGAGTTACGGCAAGTGTGAAAAGTTATTTTTACGTTGAAGCTCGTACGAGGATCTATTATTTTCACACACACGATTTATTATCAAGGTAAGAAGGTGCGTCATGGGCAAGATGGAAGTCTGGTTGTGGCGTGTAACAGGTGTTTTAGAGGAGCTGCTAGCCTCGTTCAGTAGTCTTCCCATCGCCATAATAGAAGGGCCGGGAGAGGCTGGCGAGCTTGATAGTAAATGTCTCTTATACCAAGACTTCATCTTTATTATACACTTATATGTTTTAGCATCACAATTAAGTGATAGATTTCTTTTTGATATGTGATAGTATGTTTTAAAAATGGTAATTAGTACTTTGGGGAGGCGATAACAAGCTAATAGTTAGAAGTGTAGCTGGGAGACTTGGCAACATTGGAAAAGTCAAGATGGAGTCTGGGCGAGGCTAGAGAACCATACGAATTTACAGGCCAAATTCATTCAAGGATTAGACGTCGGCCTGGCAGGATCTCGTGGCCTGTTGGGCACCCACCTCTTGACACGAGGTCGGGGAGACGTACATATATGATGTGCATGACTAGACCAGTTGTGTATCATGCAGACAACCATTGTACAGTACGGTTGCACAAAATTTTCGCTGAATACCCCAGTTTTCGTCAGCCTGACCCAACCTACCTCTCAAGTTCTGAACCTTATCTAGTCCGACCCAACCTAGTTCATTATAACCTTATCTAGTCTGTCATACAGATAATAAGATAATATTTAGGCAAGGCTGAATATTTATTTTCACGACATTGTAAAATTAACTAAACTATAACCCTCACACTTGGTGGTTTTTGTAATAAAATATGTACCACCAAGATGTTGGGTGATGATGTATTCTTGTAGTAATTACTTAAAGCTCTTTAAAATAGTCAAACAATGCAACTATTTTTGCTCTTGAATTTCCTGCTGTAACATTCCCTTTTATTTTTAAGTTTTAATAAATTGTATAATGGGTCATGTACAGTAAATATTCTCAGCATAAAATGTTGGCGAGTTCACAGTATAAGTGAAGTACGTTTTTATTTTTTTTCCAGTATAGTAACTGGACGGAAATGCCCCAGGCCAGGTGATATTGTAATACGGAAAACCTTGTATTAAAAATCTGCATTTAGTTAAGAACAGTTAAAGATTTTGTTTGATAAACTAGCGAGTTAACATTTCACTAACAAGATACTGTAGTTACATGTTCACCACACACTGTTACCACTCCACTTCCTTTAAGCAAAACTTCACATGTTTATATTGCTGCGAAAATTATTTTGATAACTTTAACGGGAACTAAAGTGATATCCATATTTTTAACAATGTACACACATACACAATAGTACAATACACACATACACAATAGTACAATACAATTTATATATAGTAGTGCCAATGCATATACTGTAATGTGTTTTGAAGTTGTTGAAATATTACATCTATACAGGTTTACATTATATAAAATTTAATGGTAAAACTGCATTACTGTGTTGTTGGTTTTTATACATGTATATCATTTAATAAAATTAATTATTATATACTGAACTACATATAACTGCATTATCTGTTGTTATACACAACATTGCTGTGGAAACTGTTTTTTCATTACAAATACAAATTGAATATTATTAATATTTACTTCACATGTACTGTACATTTTATTATAAGGGAATCACCTGAAGATAAGGCATCCTATCTTATTTTACCTGGTAATTAAATACTTTTACCTGGGAAGGTTAGGTATAGTTAGCATTAACATGGTGATTGTAAAGTGAAATAAGTTAGGGTGCCTGATTTTCACATGAACCTTTTAAAATGATAATGTAATTTTTTTAGATAAAAAAAAATATGTAAATGAAGAACAGTATCAATAAAAAAACATAAAAGTATATACACCAAGTCTGTTTGAAATATTTTAAAATTAAATAGAAAATTTATTTCAGATGAGTGATGACAGTGGTCGCAGGGTGTACAAAGTACGTGGAAGTGAAGTGGAAACGGTCCATCCCTCTACTGCGAACCTCATACACACATCCACTCAATCCAACCTTGCCCGCGTCCCCCCTGTTGTTGTCCGTTCACAGACTGGCGTTACTCTCATGCAGTCGGCTATACTGCATACAGAGTCACTCATGCACACACAAGCAGAACCCGAAGTACAGTCTCAAGTCCACACACAGTCACAAACACACATGCAGGCTCAGTCTCATTCCCTTCCTCATTTACTTCCACTGTCACAAGAGGAGACTCAGTCAGCCACTCAGTCACAAATACAGTCAAACTCTTTAGTGCAAGGGACGCCTCGAACACTTGCACAGTCTTTAGTGTACGCTCATCCCCAGGTGCTCACACAATCACAGATACACACACAGTCACAAGTCCATGCTCAGGCACAGGTACACCACACACAGGCACAGGTACACCACACACAGGCACACCACACACAGGCACACTACACACAGGCACAGGTACACCACACACAGGCACAGGTACACCATGCACAGGTACACCACACACAGTCACAGGTACACCACACACATTCCCAAGTGAATGCACAGTCTCAACTACAGTTACAACCTCAATTGCATTCACAGTCACAAGTTCAAGTGCAGTCACTCTCTCACACCCAGCCTCATATCCAGGTCCAGTCGCCATTATCACAAATACCTCTACAGACTCCGTTACCAACACTGTCACAGTCTTCAGTGATAAATACCATGGCAGGCCTGGTGGATGCCACACAGGTGAGACTATTGTATACTGTACTGTATAAATGAAGTATATACACCCCTATTTATCTACAGGTACTTATCTGCCTGGGATCACCTGGAGATTAGGCACCCCAGCTTATTTTACCTGATAATTAAACACCGTAATGATACTTGGATTAAGTTAGCATTCGGAGGTTTAATCATGAGGTAAAGAAAGCTATGATGCCTAATCTTCATGCTGTTTGTGTATATCTCCAAAGCTTTCTTTTACTGGGGTCATGAGGTATTCATTTGTGCAAGTCTTGTATGCTAGACCAGCTGCACACTAGAATTACATGTACAGTATGTCCAGTATTGTAGTCTAGTACAGCTTATTAATTGCTTTTGAGAGCAAATATCAAGGAAGCACTAGACATCCTTTAGTATTGACTGTTAACTCTGCCTTATTATTTACTGTACTGGTATCCCCCTGTTTACAATGGAGTTAAGTTCCTGAAAATCCATCGCAGGTTGAAATATCGTAAATCGGGATCATTATAACAAGGGGTTCATTGGGATATGTTCCCATCCATTCGGATACTTATATGTATCACTGACAAAAAATCCTACATTAATAATAATCGTACAACACGATAAAACAACTCACCACATCATTAAGAATAAGTCTAGTCATCATTACATGTCCCTTTTGAGGCTTAAAAAAGGAACTCTTGAAGGTGGAGTGGAGATGTCACTCTGACTCCCACACAGCCTCTGGGGAGTCTGGAAAGGCTTCACATTGTCAAGCTTCACCTCCAGAGAGACAGTTTTTCTGGGTGCCTTGGCCTTCCCAGACATTTTCAAAGTTACACTGCTCATTTCACAGTCACAAATTCAGAGTATAGTGTGAATGTTACTGATGTCCTGTCAACTGTAAGGTAAAAAAAAAAAACACCAATGATAATTAACGACACCGATACTGACCAATAATCATTGAGCTACACGATCACAGCCATGTGTGATCACCATGGAACAAAGCTTGGAACTGTAGTGCACCGGGTGATAGCACTCGGGTAGACTGCAGCTGACAAGTGAACCGAGAGAATAGTCTGCATTGGTCAGATGATGACCATTGCTCAATTGGGTTGTTTACATCATAAATAGGGAGGGGGTCTTTATACATCATCATCATTTAAGTGGAATATCGTAGATCGGGGGATACCTGAACATGTTTGATGCTGCCATTTTTTTTTCTCGGTTTGCTTACTTTAAGGTGATACTAAGCCTCTGTATTTAGAAATGTACATAGATAGTAAGGTCCCAAAAATGTTACATAGTAAGTCACATTTGTAAATTTGTGCATGATAAGCACTGTACTGGCACTCAGAAAAAATCACTCACAAAGTTACTTACTCCTCTCTAATTTTGTGTAATATGTGCCTTCTATTAACACATTAAAATAAAGTACTGTACAGGGACACTTCTTGTGAGTCTTTCCCCACCTTTCTCCTCACTTGTCCATTCTACCTGAGTACTGTATTTGATCCTCTACTGGGTGATCTAATACTTTGCTTTGGTTCCTTATCTGTACCCTCTAATATCTTTCATTTTTCAGTTTGTATAGTACTGTACTGTAACTGAATACAACACACCATCTTGTCTTAAAATATCTGTGCAGTTTGAGTTCTGTAATACAATACAGTACACTACAGTATTAAACTGTTGAATTTACACTAACATCTCGCTGGCATTTATTAGTGTAGGATAAACAAGGTGTACGGTAATATCCCTTTGCATGTCTGTACAGTACAGGTATTTTGTAGTTGTTATGGATTAATGTGAAGATCAGACACCCCAGCTTAATCACCTTAGGTTAACCATCCTTATGCTAACCTAACCCCTCCCCACAGGTAGTGTTGGGGTGTTTAATCAAGTGAAATAAGCTGGGGATGTCTGATCTTCTTGCAATCCACAGTTTCTTGGCCTTGCACCTTCTTTTCTGATATTCATTCCTGATTCCTTCATCCTTAATCTATGCGCTGTCTCTGAAATAACGGAAGTCTCCAACTCTCTCCTTCTTTTTCCAGGAGAAAATGATAACGGTGAAAGAATTCATGGATTGTGTGCAGCAACAGGTATGAGGGTTGCTCATATGTATTATGAACTGAACAAAATATATACCGGTATATACAGTACTGTATATGTATAGTGTATATTCTCATAAGTACTAAAGATGTTGGATTGACCTTGAAATCAAAGATGGTGGTCCATAGTGGTGGTATGAGGTAGTAACTTGACTTTTAAGTAGACTCCTTGCCTCTGGTAGACAACTGTTGCATCTAATCTCCCTCTATTTAGGGTGATGGTTGTAATGGGGAGGGATGGGTGATTATAAGACCACTTCCCAGCTGCCATGGGAGGTAAGGTAAGATGAATCAGTCATGCATGATAATAAGGAACATTTGGCTTAGCTAGAAATGAGGACTTCTAGATCAATCTGCCTTATGTTATTTGAGTGTGGTTCATGTTGTTCCCAAACTTTTGTTTGTAATATTCAGAGCTACAGTACAAAGACAAGAACATCAAACTTTGCATTTCTGTGAACAGAATTGCTTGAATCACTCTCATATATAGTACTCTAGACTGTACTGTATATTTATATTAATTTTAATGTTGGAACTTTACCTTACAGATGGACAGCACATCACAACAAGCCACGGAGAACACTGGTGGGCTTGAGGTAGTGCAAGTCCCTGCTACGAGACACCAACACATTGCACCATCGGTTACATTACATGATCTACATCCTTCCACTGTCAGTATAAATGAGGCACTTTCCAACACTTCTCAAGCACAGCTAATGCATACTCTTACATCTTTCTCACAACCCGAACAGCTGAGTGCATCAATTGGCTTGCAGCAAGGAAATGCAACGCTCTCACAAACACTGCCACAGTCTCTCACACAGACTCAAACCCTTGATGCATTTACAGTAGAGAGAGTTCTGATGCCACCAAGAAATAATCTGGGACAAGCTACAATTCCCCTGGTATCTTCGGTCGCGTCACTTGAAGTTGACGGAATATCTGTGATGCGCATACAAGATGGTTTTACTGCACGTCCGGAACACCATTCTCCACCCCTTGTCACTTCACCAAAGGAATCGTCAAACCCCACAACTCAAGTGACCACTCAGTTGGCCAGCTCACAGATATCTACGTCACAAAGTGCATCACACCTTGAAGCTTCTCAGCTTAATAATATGCATATCATGTCCCAAGATATTGTTAATTCACTTTCCAAAAAGCCCACAACTAACACTACCACTACGAGTACTACTTCACCTCTGATAGCTTCTAACCGTATGCTAAACAAACTGCTAGATGCTAAGCCACACATTCCGTCCCAAGTAACTAAGGCTGCAGAGATTGCTCATCTTGTCCCAAACCCAAGTGTACGTATGTCTAGTGGTTCACGTTTAGGGGACATGGATGATGGCACAGAGATGGTTTTTGCCACGACCAGTCGAGGTTCAAGTCCTCTCACAACATCAACTCGTAGTTCTGCAGCGAGCATGTGTACCGTGACCGGGTCCCTACGTGGCTCTAGTGGATACGGCGATTCATTAGGAAAAGCTCTGACCTCTTTACCTCTTGATGGAATATTTGGCTTGCCTTCAAATTTTCAGTTGAACAGTGCAACATTGTTACTTCCAAACTCAATATCACATGGTCAGATAATTCCTCAGAGGCAACTAGATTCGGTTCTGTTGAGTTCTCAGAGTTCAGCAAATATGGTGGAGCAGCAGTTGGAGGGTTTAAGTGCTGAGACTCTTAGAGTTTTGCCCACAACTCATATGTCACCAGGAACAACATGCAATGTTTCAGGCAATAATATTACTACTAATAATAATACAGTTGGTGCATTATCAGTTGACAAAAGTTTTAGAAAAATGGCATCCTCAACCAATCAGATTGTAAGTAACACCAGATCATTTAATATTTTAGGTGTGCCAGATGGAATGAATAAAAGTGGAGTGGTTATGGACTCCTTAACCAGATCTCCGAGTAGCTTAAGCACAAAACCAGGCTTAATCACTTCTATTGACCCAATGCTTCCTTCAGTTACTTCCAGTTGTTCCTCACCTAATGCTCTTGGTTCAACAGTATTATCCAGACCTGGATCAGTACCTCAGGATGGATCTAACAGAGTGAGATATTCTACCTCAGATATGTCAAGAATTTCACATCAGACGTTAGTTGACCTTTTAAGCCGTGGACCAAATCCAGATGCAGGGGTAGGAGGATCTGGGATACCACTTATAGGTCTCTCAGAAAGCCGTTTGTCCCACACTGGTGATGTGCTCCTGTCTGAACTCCACCGTAGTGATGAGAGCGATTTGAGCCTCGGTGCCTCTCTCACTGGTACGACTGGTGAAGAGCTTCACAGTAATCCTAGTGGACTGGGTACGGGCATTGGAGGAGACACTGCACCACTACAGGGGTTACCGTCACCACTGTTGCCCAGTTTCAGTTTGCCAAATATTACAGGGGATTTTATGGTCAGTGGAGTGTCTGGCGGAAAATCTTGTTCATCGGGGCAGGGTCCACTACCAGCTTTGCTCTCAAATTTGGCCACAACAGCTGACCTGGACCAGTTCTTGGATAATTCTAATATGTGTATAGACATGAGTAGTCTCTCAGAATCAGAAGTTTCTCTCAGCACTGGGTCAGGAGCGTTTACCTACTCACCTGAGAAGACTAGCGGTAACTCAAAGAAACTTGTGTCAATTACTTCATCAGATCTCACATTTACTAGTGCTCTCAAGGCCGCAACCACCAAGTCCGACAGTGAACCCATTAAGTTACGCTCAGATTCTGAGACCTCCAGCAGGGTTCTAATTCAGGACCAGAAATTGACAACAGAGACAACAAAAGCCTTACAGGTTGATGTTACAAGATTGAATTCAATACCCTGTCCATCTCAAAATTCTCCCATTCTCTTGAGTCACTCCCCAACACTTGCCCAAGAGGCACCTGTAGCTCCTGTAAAGAAAAGTGTCCCAGCACAGCCTAAGACATCTCAGTGCCAAAGTGAGAAAAGAAAGGAAATGTTTAGAAAAAATGAACTATTAGTACAGCAAGTGGCATGTTTTAAGTGCCGGTTGTGTTCTTTTCTAAGTCAGGACAAGAGCGAAATGGTGAACCACATGAAAGAACGACATAGCAAGTATCTGTCTGATACAGATGAATCCGAGGAGGAGGTAGAAAAGTCTCCCGCAAAACGGGTCAAAGTTTTGGTCCCCAGGAACGATAAAGTTCATCTTGAGGAGGCTGCTGCAAGTGATGAACCTGAGTCATCTGTCACTACTACTATGGAAGGGAGTCAGAAACACAAGGCTGATCCAGAGTACAAAATGGAAATATATAATCCAGCACCCGGGAAATTTAAAAATCGAATTGTCAAGGTGGAAGAAGAACAGCCAACTGGCAGGATTGGTATATTTATCAAAAGTGAGCCTAAAGATGTTGGAGAGTTTGAGAGAAGAGTGATAGATAAAGAAGAGGAAGAGGAAGACTTGCGTCTAACAATTGAACTTGGAGAAACCGCAGAACCGGGAAGTGACCACGACTATGACGACGAAGACACGAATGATAGTAGCATAACCGTTGACAGCGGCAGCACAAGGCCAAGCAATAATAAAAAACCGGGCCGTCCATTATATTCAAAGACGACTGGCATTACAAAATTTAAGAAAAAGAATCCCAAGGTGACGCTGCCGGATGAAGTGCTCGGCATCAGGTGTGACGTGAATGGTTGCGGGCTAAGGATGAAGAGCGAGAACAATATTGTGTACCATCGAAAGTGCCACGTAAATTCAATGCTGCAGTGCCAAGAGTGTTCCTCTACCAAGTTTCAAAGCTGGCGTGACCTAGCACTTCACCTCTGGAGACAACACCTCATTGACATGGAGCTTCATAAATGTGACAAGTGTGATTACAAGTCCTATAGGTTAGTAAATATGTCTTTTGTATAACAGTACAGTACAGTATTTGAATAGCTGCACATTGTCTAAAAACATTTTTTTTTATGATTAAAGTGATACAGTAGGTATGTAAAGTGGCTTAAATTTAGATTTTTTTTTATATGATATTTTAGTGTACAGTACTGTACTATATTATGGTAGGGGTTGTCTTAAAGAACAACTGACCCATTGACTATTTTATGTGTGTGTGTGTGTGTACTAATGTATGTGTTCACAAGTGGACAGTATAGTATATAAATACAATAGGTCTAGGTTGATTATTTTTTCCATTACTGTACATTGTGGTGATGAGACAACCATTTCCTCCCAACAGTTACAGCAAGTTGATGAACGTTCACCATAAAATCCACAGTGATGAGAGACCTTCTCTGTGTGATACTTGTGGGAAGCGCTTTAAAACGGCAAAACAGTTACGCAATCATAAGGTAGGTGTTATAGTTTATTTTTACTATGAACAAATGTGACCCATCATGTGATTATAGTACTACTGTACTGAACTTGAGACAATTACTCTGTTGCATTAATGTTTATTGAAAAAGAGGTACTGTAGTCACTATAGTTGGGAGGTGTGATTATTGTAAACTATTTTTCACAGTCCTTACACATGAAGAAGTCAGAGGCTCCACAACATCAGTGTGAGATTTGTCAAAGGCCGTTCTCTGACAAGCGTATGTTGCGGAACCATCAAGAGTCTGTACACAAAAAAGTGAAACCATTCCTTTGTAATTACTGCGGCTACTCCACTGCCTCAAGGTCTACACTCAAGATGCACATGAGGCAACACACAGGTCAATGAAGCTAACATACGAGCATTTTTTTTATTCTTTTGTGATTTTTTTGCAAGTTATTTCAAACTATCAATGCCCAGCCAGGCAAGAACTGGCAGTTGTTTCATTATGTATATTATTTAATTCCCAGTTTCCACTCTTTCTTCACTTTTGTCTCACCTGTCATAACTACAGTAGTTATACCTTCTCATAGTTATCATTCTTACAGCTCAGATACCTAAGTCTCCCTGTTTTAAGATTTTGAATAATATAATTTCTGTACATTTGTGACCAATGGTTGTGTAAATATTTCAGGTGAGAAGCCATTTGCTTGTGAAAAGTGCAATTACCGCACCTCCGACCACAACTCTCTTCGGCGGCACAAAATGCAACACACTGGAGTTAGACCTTATCGGTGTCCCTACTGTGACTACGCCTCCATACAGTCAACTACTTTTAAGGTTCATCTCAAGGACAAGCATCCTGGTGAAGGTAAGAATTACTATATTTTAATCTTTACTAAAACACTATTGTTACCATAAGACAGTGGATGCCTTATTAAGTGGATACAATATGCTGTTAAGTTCATTTGGAATACAAGTTATACTAAATAGTTCTTTGAAGATTCTTGATATAATAGGGCACTAAAGGCAGACTGTCTCACAAGAATCTTGTAACTATGGTGCTTTTGAAAATGAAAACATCTTTTTGAAGTGACCAAGATCAAGGTGACAGTGATGCAGAAACTTATGTTACAGTTGGTAAAAACTCATTTGAGATCTGTAGATAAGTATTATATTTAACAGCCCAGCAAGATGGCATAATGTTCACCTGTGGGATGTGCTCCTTCAAGACAGTTAAACGAGACAATTACTTGGCACACGTGGCTGAGCACAGCAGAGGTGAGAGCAAGAAGCAACGTCAAGCAATTTTGTCAACCAAAGTTGGCAAAATAGAATCACCACAGGTGTGTATCTAAACAAACCATTGAAAACATCTTGGTTGTGTGCTAGGAAAAGACATCTTATTGTCCCTTATACTGTATAGATAATGTATGAGTAATAATTCTTTAACTTACAATTATTTTTGTTTACTGTTTTTCAAGATGAAAATATTGGTACAACTAACCAGGAAGTTCGTATAAACACATTTTTTCTTCATTTCTTCAGACCATCTTAAGTGACATGACACCACCTGCCCCCCACGTGGTTAATATTGATGTTAATAGTGGAACTTTTACAGTGGAGAGTCCACACGACACAAATTTTCTCAACACTGTCCACGTGCAGGTTGGTTCTCTCGGCTGCCTACCTTGTGCTCTTAATAATATTTCTGTATTGGTACCATGATGGATACTTAAATCTAAGCTGTTATTCTTGAGATGAAAAATTCTATTCTACAGTATATTTATGTTTAAACTCATTTAAATTTTTAGTAAGGTATAGCAAGTTTAGGCCATGAGGAAAAAGTGTTTGTATTAATATTTCTACTTGTTCCAGACCTTCCCTGTCACTTTTCATCCACTATACCACTTACCCCCAGTTGATATTTTGTTATTTCCCTCGTACGGAGACTGAGAAAGGAGGGAAGATGATTCATGGAGGAATAAGCGAAAGGATTTTAGACATTTGTTACACTTTACAGACCCCCGTCCCTGGTCAGGTGATCATGGCCGGGGACCAGTACATCTATGCAGCTGTCGACTCTTCTGTGCTGTCTCAGGTAAGGGGGTGGGGCGCATGATGACATGGTATACTTAGCTCCTTTTACAGTTTGCATCGAGTTATTTGTACCTGACGTATCTTGAAGGAGGTTGTGGTGAGCTTGTTTCTTTTCTACTGCACACACTATTGGATTCTTTATCACTTCTCATCTCGTAAGACTATCAGTGGCCTTGGAGGTCTTGCTGGGCCTCCCAAGAGACAATTTCCGAGATGGAACAGAATTGGCAGGAAGATTTTGTGCTGTGTGCTTCAGTTTTAATTGTTGCTGTGTCACGTTCTGAATTTCCCTTGAAGGAACTTTTTCTCTCAACTGGACAAAGATGTGATCCTTTCCTCATCAGACATATTCTTGGGACCCTTGGTAATAGTTCTTGATAAAACGATTGGGCTCTTTTTTTTTCCAGAATGCAGCAGAAACTTTTGCAACTGTCCCAGGATACAGCTAAAGCACACAAGGATCTCATGCATAGATGCCCGAGGCACCACCGATTTGGCAGATAAAAAAAAGAAAATCTGCAGTTGATTCAGTTTGGCAGAAAGTATTCTGGCTATAATATTAGTGTAAAAATGCCTCTAATTACATAACACTGTACACTTGGCATGTAAACTCTGTTGAATTTCCGAGTTAAGTTATAAATGTGGAAGGAATGGTGTGATATACAGTACTGGGTATGTCTTACCAGTCCTTAGTTGCTTTCACCATATACAGTACTCAGAAACAGACTCACACTAGACTGATAAAAAGTTTTACTTCTTGTTCTTGTAGGTGAGGTCAGGTGAGAGTATGGTTCAGCTGACTCAGGAGATGGTTGGAGTACCCATTTCAATACCTCTAGAAGCATCTGCTGCTTCATCACTTCAGGGACTAGTTTATGTTGCCACCACTAGTCAGGTGAGGCTCTGTTGTTCACCTCTTCTAACACATTCATTCAGGGCAAATTGGCTTACAGTACAAGTATATTCATATTTGGTTAATTGTCTTCCTCCTAACACATTTATTCAGTCATGACTAAATGGACTTGTTTTATAATATATTCATGATTTTCTTCCTTGCAACATATTCATATTTTACTATTTAGTCTTATATCTTTCATTCAAGATCTATTACTTTTTGTGTAACACTGATTCATAACTAACTGCCTGTCTTGCAGCAGGATCTCATCTCAGTTCCTTGTGATGATGTACAGTCCAGTAGAGATCAAATAGAAACCAAAACTTGTATTGTTTCAGTTACCATTAACTAATCCATTATTATTTTCCCTTTACAGGGAGGACAATAATTTCTGTACCTGTGTAAAAAATATTCTGAAACACAACCATAATAGAATGGGCAGTATTGATGGCATAGTGTTGTGTGCTTCAATCCTTTTCTAAGTTACGAGTGGCACGAGGAAGGCTGTGAAAAACATTAATGTTATGTGTAAAATATTGAACAGTAGAAATGTTGAGATGCCAAGATACTTTTTATTCTGACTAAACTATTTTGAAGAAAAGTTTATTTATACAAAGAGCACTGGTCTGATGACAGTTATATCACCTGCTTATTAATTATGGTATAAATATGGTACAGGACAGTAATTTGTGCTTGTTAACATGTACTACACCCCTAACCTATGCAGGTAAGCTGTACAATCTTTCCAGTATATTTCACATATATTGTACTATGAATTAAAAAAAAAAAGTAAATTTATATTCTTCCCTCTTTTTTAGTTGACATCCAGCTTCAAGGTAATTGTACAAACACGACTTAACTTTGTATTTGTACAAACACCTGAAGCATCTTTCTCCTTCAGTCTTATTTTATGTTTCATTGTTAAAACTTCCATCTTACGTATTTCATTGTAATTACTCCCCCTTGCCTCCCTCTGTTCTACATCAAGTCTTCCACAGTACATTATTCCCTTCCACCCACCTATCTCATTATGCCTTCCATCTTCTACACACACATCTGAATGTGTATTAAAAGCTTTGTTGTAAATTAATTCATTTTGAAGAGGGTGGAGTTATGCTTCACTTGATGTATAAACTTCAATAATCCTCTTAAACACTCGTAAAGTCTCATAAGTACAATTCAGTGCTTGATATTATAAGTAATGATAGAAGTACTGTATATATATGTTGTAAATGTTTTATTGAAAGGTAACAAAATGCCATGTCTAGTTACATGTCTTATCATTTATTTACTTTGAATTAAATATGAGGCACAGAGAGTGACAAGCATCAGAGCAGCTCCAGATGTTTATTATATCATTAGTACAAGCAGTCCCCAGGTTAAGAACGAGTTCAGTTCCTGGGGACATTCTTCAGTCGAAAATGTATGCAAGTCGAAATGCATACTATGTACATACTGTACAGTACTTACAGAACACTGTTTAAAATCCCACTATATCATAGCCTCTAATATAAATCTAAAATCACTTAATTTAAGATACAGTGACCCCTCCGTAAACGAACTCAATCCGTTCCAGAAGGTCGTTCGTTAACCGAAAAGTTCGTTAACCGAAACCATTGTTTCAATGGGTTTTTGGGTAATTGGTTCCAGCTCACCGAAAATTTCCTAAATTCAGCAAAAATGGTAGAAAAGTTCACTTACTTTGAGGTGTGTATGTAGAAGGCTCCTGGATGATGATGATGATGATGATGATGATGATGATGATGGGATTTAGAATGGGGGTGGAGGAGAAGGAAGAAGAGAAAGCATTGGGGTGGAAGAGAAGTCACCCCATGGCGCCATTTCACCCATAAAATTTTAGCTCTCTTGGTGTAATTCAAGATTATTTTCTTTAAATCAACACTGCACTGCATTATATATTGTCAATATGTAAAATATATTTCAAAATGACCAATAATTTGCTTGAAAACACAGAAAAAAAGCATTTAGTTGAAGAGAGTCTCAAGCAAGATGTTACCTCCAGTGAAAACAGAGAGAGACTAACTCCTGTTTGCTGTGTTAAGAGGCTGGATGCCGCGCATTAAACTAGTCACTTTACCTTCAATTATGTTCAATAATTGTTAAAATGACAAAAAAATTGAATATTAAACTTTTAAAATTATTGAATAGTATAAACTTCTTGATATTTACTAAAATAGTAAGGAATTTAAGCCCTAGAACCGATTAATGTATTGGCGGACTGATACTAAAGCTGGTTGCCCGGTCAGTGCAAGCGAAAACATGTTGAGGTAGGTTCGTAAGAACTTCGTTAACTGAATTTTTTTTCGTTAACCGAATTGAAGATCCTTATGGAAGGCAGTTCGTTAATCGAAATTACGTTAACCGAGGTGTTCGTTAAACGAGGGGTCACTGTACTGTATAAGAAATAGAATGACAAAATACAGTAAATGAAAGTAAAAAATAAGTCATTGGGTACATAAAATATTGTAAATTTAAAGTTTAATATCATTCGTAAGTCGGTCGTTCGTAACCGGGGATTGCCTGTACAGTACTTGCTTCAAAATTGCTCAACTTTAATGGCATTTTTCTGGCATTGTTTACTTTTGTTGCTTGTCTACTTATGGCTCTGAGTGCCTCTGTCAGCTCACAACAATGTAATTTTTAACCATCAACCCATTTACTTCAAGTGTCTAAAAACTGAAGTGGCATTGTTCTTTGATATTTATTGAAACCATTGTGTACGTTGTTTTGGTGCTTCGGCCATCGTGTGTAAATCACTTGCCATTTGTTAGCACTAAAAGTAAAACTTAGAAGTATGGACATGAACAGAGAATAAACAAACATATTTGTGGTTTAATCTTCACAGGTTAAACAAAAATTAATGGTAACAAGCCAACTTAGGCCAGTCCCAATCAACCCAAGCACTACTGAGCTTCAACCTAACCTAAACATTTGGATTAGGGCCTGTTAGGATTGTGATCCCTCAGCAGTGGGGGGACATTAGAACTTACTCTCAGACATTAATCCTCTTGGTTAGGGTAGGTTAGGGCCCAATAGGTTTGGGGCCCACATGACCAGTCACCATTCTCAACCCTCAGACCAAGTGCAAATCATTGTGCATCGCAATAGACTATACAAAAGTGTAATTTACTCGTATGTCAATGTAATTTATTCAACGTTATTTACCTGTTTAAAGCTTCAAACAATACAGTATTTATTTTTAATTTTATTTTTATCTTTTTATGCTGGATTGTGCACCAAAAGTGACTTCTTCTCTGGTGGGATTTTTTGTTGTTGTTGTTGTTGCTTGTTAAGTCAAAAGGGCCCCAGTTCTGTGAGGTACAACCTAACCTAACCAAATGTAAGCATACAGACTGGGCTCTTATTTCTATGGTTCTGTGAGCTAGGGACCCATGAGGACTGGGTCCCATATGACCAGTCATCCTTTCATTCTGTACATATGAGGTGTTAAAATCATACGGGTTGAATATATAGACGACTAACTCGGCTGTACTTGATAATCATGTGGCAGCCCCACATATCTCTATGTTCCCATTCAACATAATACAGAGGCTGAAAACCATCTCTCGTGGTATATGGCAAGTTTGAGGTGTTAGGTAATGTGTACATTTATGCAGTGTCATCTCTGAAGCAGTTCATGTACTGTATATTTCATATTATTTCAGTGAGATAGAAGAAGTTGTGCTCTGTCTCTTAACTCAGTAGATGAAACAAAAGAATAATTAATGTCTAAAGTGTGTGGAGTTAATCTCAAGCAGTGGCAAACTATCTTATTGAGTCATAGTAAATGAAGGTACTGTACAAGTATTGCCACTAAAGGTGTTATGATGAGCCTAAGAGGCCATAACTCGGGACTGTAACAACACAATATATTGATCATTGAACTCGTGTAACATCTTGTGATATAACAAGTTTGATTAGTTTCCATTGACATTTGTTTGTGGTACAGTATTGTGATCACAATTCCAAGATGCACATTGATAAAGATGCCGTCTACAGTACAGTTAACCCTCACTTTACGCGGTCCCGCATTCCGCGTTTCCACGGTGCCTTGCCAGAACCTCACGTGCTCACATTACGCGGTACGTGAACCCCATTACGCGGAGAGTGTCCGGCGCGACGCTATTTTTAGATTCGCCCCACCCGCCCGCCTGCCTCTCCCTCCTCCTCCCTCCGCTTGGGCAAGCGGCGCGGTAAGGTTGCGCAGTGTGTGTCTTTGTTGCGTTATCACTGACGTCATATGACGTATCAGACCTGTGATTGGCCATGCATCCCTACCCCCCTCTGCTGCTAGCTGTAATTGGCTTAAAGTATTATGACGTGTCCACCCGGGGGAGGGAGGGAGGGAGGAAAGACGACGCTTGACCTAGCCGCGGCAGTTTCATCCCTCAAGGCCACTCCGTGTAAACGCGCATCCATTGTTCCGTAAAATGGCTTCCGCCGGACCACCACCCCCAGAGAGAAACCTTTCCTTACCTGGACCCAGCGGCACTAAACCAAAGAAGACACGACGTTCCTTAAGCTACGAGGTGAAGTATAGCATCATCCAAGAGTTGGAGAAAGGAACAAGGCAGGTTGATTTGGCGCGCCAGCATGGCGTGAACGAATCTACGATCCGGACTATAAAGAAGGATTCAGCCAAGATAAAGGAGCACATGAAGATCACAAAGTCTACAGGTGCTTCTATGATCAAGTATTTTCACAACCAGGTGCTTCTCAAGACAGAAAAATTACTTGTGAGGTACTTGGTGCGTCAGGCGCGACGGAACATGGCGGTCGACACGCGCTCTGTTAAGGACTACGCACGTGAACTGTACATGGCAGTGGCACGAAAGATGGGAACTTCAGAGCCCAAACCCTTTAATGCTTCCTCTGGGTGGTTACAGAGGTTTAAGATCCGGAACAAGATCACCAATATAAACATTGGTGGTGAAGAAGCGAGTGCTGATCGTGCTGCGGCTCGGGAATTTCCTCCGTTTTTACGTGAGATTATGGAGGAAGGACAGTACAGTGACGACCAGGTGTTTAACATGGACGAATCTGGTCTTTTCTGGAAAAAGCTACCTTCCAAGTCCTTCGTTGTGAAGAATGCCAGCAGGATTCGGGGCCGGAAAATGCAGAAGGAACGCATCACCGTCCTGTTTACCACCAATGCCTCCGGTACCTGTAAGCTCAAGTTATCGGTGATCCACACAGCACGCAAGCCGCACGCCTACAAAACAATGGACATGACCAAGCTAAACGTCCACTGGCTGACCGCACGTAAGGCGTGGATGTTCTCTACACTGTCCCTCTCCTGGTTTGATGACTGTTTTGTTCCCGATGTAAAAAAATTCTGTGAGCGACAGAATGTGCCATTTAATATTTTGTTGCTGCTGGACAACGCACCAGGACACTCGCCCCTACTGTTAGATCGTCACCCCAACGTAAAAGTGGTCTTCCTTCCTCCCAACACTACGTCTATAATACAGCCCATGGACCAAGAATTGATCTGTAATGTAAAAGCTGCATTCTCTGCTAAAAAATTCCAGCTCCTGAACGACTACACCAACACCAGGGAAGAGTTGCGTAACCTGAGTGACACCACCACCGATAGCAAGAGCGAAGAAGATGAGGATCAACAGTTAGAACAGCAAAAAATACTCTTCAAACAATTCTGGAGAGTATTTAACATCAAGAAAGCTGTGGACTTCTTGGTGGAGTCATGGGATCAGCTGTCTATTGCTACAATTCGTCACGCATGGAGACATGTGTTGCATGGAATACCAGGTGAGAGGAGGAGTCAATCTGTGACTGGTGAGGTTCAGAATGTTGCAGTAGCAGTGGACCTTGCCAGAGAAGCTGCGCAGACTGTTACAGTTCCAGGCTTCTCCGAGACCACCAACGACGACATCCTGGAGGTGATCAGAGATCCTGAAGTGACTGCCGACGAGATGTTGGAAGAAGAACACGTCAGTGAAGAGGAGGAAGAAGGTGCGTCATTCTCCGAAGAACACAATTTAAGTCATAGTGATATTAAGGGTGCCATGGAGTGTGCAGAGAAGATGAAGTCCTTCCTTTCCCGTGACAATGACGATGACCGCTATGAAGTCTTCCATACCCGGCTGGTGCAGGCTCTGGAGCCGTACATCAAGGTGTATCACGACAACATCAACGCCAGCCGTCAGCAAAGCATAACAGATTTCTTCGCCCGCAACCCACCACAGCCAGCCCAAGCCAGTGATAGTGGCAGTGAAGATGACTTTGAGGGATTTGTCAGGGAAGCCCTGACAACTGTAAGTGACAGTGATGGTGATTCACCTAGTAATGGTGATTCACCTAGTAATCTGCCCTCTGCCTCGGAACCAGCCTCCATCCCCGTATGCCGACCCATCTCTTCTACTACCGTAAGTGTTACACCTAATTTTTAGTTTTCTAACCTAACCTTTATTTTTCCTATGTTAACCTTGATCTTTCCTAACCTAACCTCTTCTATATTACTTGTTTTTTCATACCATCATAAAGTTAAGATAAAATTTTTACTACAACATAGTTGTGTGTCGTCAAAAAGTGGAGTTTTGGGGATCGGCCCGTGCTCCATTTCAATTAATCCCATATGTTATGTTATTCACTTTACGCGGGACCCTCCGGGTTACATTAACCGCGTAAAGTGAGGGTTAACTGTACATCTGCCTTCTGGGGTGGCAGGGGACAAAAGTGTAAGAGCACAGTTGTGTGTCAAGACAGGCATTGATAATACTCAGTCACTTGGTTTATATGAAAATGTTCCTGCTTTAAATATATTTTTAAGGCAGCTAATAGTTTAATGCTAATTTTAGCATGAATTAGAATGTGTATGAATATACAGGTATTGTCTGCAGGCCATATGGACCTCAAGTCTAATACACCCTCCTCATATTAAGACATCCATGAGGCCTGGAACCCATTACAACTTGGTCCATTATGACTGGGCCCTAAGCCAAATGTTCAGGTTAGATCTGACACCAGTGTATTTACAATAAATTAATATACTGTATATGGGATTCATACAGTGGATGTCTGATTAGAAGTGAGTTTGCCTGTCAGTATGATGTACAGTAAATATAAAATATTATTTTTATCTACACCAAATTAAAATTTTTAGGGGTAACTTCTTAAAATTGTAAGGGATACAAATAATAATGAAAAGCAAAAAAAAAATTATGTAAGTAAAAATTTTTCTGTTTATATTACAGAATGCCACACTGAAAACTAGGACTTAATTTGGATTTTTTTGGCTAAGGTCAGTAGTTTTCTGGATTCAAAACAGGTCAGGTCAGGAAGCTACTACAGAAACGGTGGAGTCTTATTTATAAGTGAAAAAGCCTTAATATACTGACAAGTGTATTACAATTACTTTAGCGAGGACTATTAATATCTGCATATAACGACATGTAGCTAATGTTAATACCGTCAAGTATTAAAAGATTTAGTTTTCCTACTTATAAATACTATATGATGTATGGAAAATTATTAACACACAAGCTTCACTCTGTAGGGGTTCACTTGTGGTACTCAGACCCAGCCTGTTCTCAGCTGGGAACATCACTGGCCTTATTATCTTAAATAATTCTTTACAGTACCGTAATTCACACAGACGAGGCTTCTTGTTCCCTCGCCTGAATCCTATCTACCACACAGGTCAGTGGGAAATTGTTCAGAAAGTTGTAGGTGAAGTATTTCCTAATCCTGTTAGGAGCCCACCTGACCTGACCTAATGTAACCGAACATGACCATTAGGACTAGGGCTTTTTTACCACCTCATTAGTTTGTGATTAATGTGTTGGTGTCCCCTGTTCCATCCCCTGACGGTTGTGGTCAATTGGTGGGTAGATAAACTGGACCCATGTGACCCAACACCAAACTGACAGGTATCATCTAACCTGCCAAGGGGGAGGTGGTGTTACTGGAGCCTTGTAGGATTAGTGTCTATTAGGACTGAGGCACAGTCATATTGGTAAAGTTACGTTAAATTGGGGGTCACGTGGTCTGAGGCCCATGTGACTTACCCTGGGTATGGAGACTAACTGTTATTGTGAACGTGGCTCTGGATTCTCAAAGACACCTAACTTATTCTGTACTCCAACACTAAATATAATAATGCATTAGTGGTAAACCCCCAATTAAACTGAACTCCACTGAACCAGAAATATGGATAAAGTAAGTCCTACTTTTTTGGGGTGGAAAAATGGGAAATTTGGGAATATTCTAGATTTTACCCACAGACACTGGAAAATGTTTAAATATTTCAGAGGAGAACAAATACTGGATGATGTGCTGGAACACCAAATATAATTATTGTGTGTGTGCCCTGGGGAATGCAATTGATGATGGTAGTAGATCCTGTGTTATCAGGACCATCCTTGCGCTGTATTTAAAATGAGTTCATTGACTGTGTTCTCGCATCACCAGTTGGGGAACAAAGTAACACATGGACTTGAGAATCCATCTTATGGAATGTGACGTTTCATCTTTGTGTGTAAACGTATCTTGATATGTTAGCAAATGACTAAAAGTGCCTTACTCTTTTAATTGCTTCTCTCTCGACCTCTCATACTATCTCTCAAAATATGGCTGTGACTAGCTGACTAGTAATGAGAAATTATTAATGAAAAATTTGTTTCAGAAAATAACAGTTGTGCTAAGATAAGGTTGTTCAAAAGTAAAGGAAGGTGCTTCCCATTAATAATACTGTACATTGTAAATTCGAGTACCCAGAAAATATGGTTGGCAATTTGTATACTTTATTTTTTTATTTTTTATTATTTTTTTTTTAATAAGGTCATGTTTTTGTAAGATGTGTAATGGCAAAAAGATTTATTTCTTAAAAATCCTGTTGATAATGGTCTTTCACTTTGATATAAGATGCAAGTTAAATAAAATCAAAATACATATTGGAATTGTATATGTAATTGATTAATACATAGTAGTGGATGATTCCCTATGGTGGTGTTTATTGATGGTATTACTGTATATGGTGTTTACAGAACCATAAGAGGACAAATATAGGATAGAATCTTGAATAGCTTAAGTTATCACGAGGAGTAGTTTTCAGCTGCGTTAAAAGACAAGCACTTGTACTGTGGTGCAGCCAGAAGTGACAAACTACTGTACTCAGTTGAAGTTATCTGTTGTGTACTTGATTATTATTGATGTTGGTCTTGGCCTCACAAAATCATATGAAATTTTTTTTATTGTCCCAATGTTAATTTATGTAATGTCACAGGTGGTAGATAATAGTATCCAGTAATACTCCTGTCCTTGATTCTAGTGAACTTATCATCTGTTATAAGTACAGTACATGTATGGAGTAGAGTATGTGTGAGTACTGTACATTATGCCACATTTGGTGAATACTGTACCCAAACCTGTAATGTGAGTATTTAATTGTATTATGTAATGCAAAGCCAAGAACTTCCATAACACTACAGTGCTTTATATATAAACACAAAGTCCGCCTATCCTCTTCTGTTTTCTTACGCTGATGGACATCATTAAAAAAAATCAATACTGTACCTCTTTCATAAAATTCACATCCAATGTACATATTTCTAGTCATTTTTATTAGGGACTTTAGTTGTGTACTTTAACTTTCATATTACCTGTATCATCAATCTATCATTTACAGTACACAGTGTATGTCAGGACTTTCTACATTGTCCAGTGCTGTATTGGTCAGGTCGCCCACGTTACCGCTGGTGTTGACTGAAACATGAGATTCAGCAAAATTGATGTAATAATTTTGATGTACCGGTAACCTGAAAAGGTAGTTTAGTTTTCCATAAAACAAAAAGGTAACCCCCCAAGTGCATTCCATTTAGAGCCAAGACCTCTCACTTTCTTTTATAATACTGTATATTACTGAATCCTTTAATTCAGTATTCACCTTCATAAAGTGTTCAGTAGTAAAATAGTCTCCACTCAACCACAAAGTTCTATTCAGCAGAGTTACAGTACATTGCTTTATCTTTATATGTTTAAGTTCTGTTAAGTACTTCATCTACTAAGTGTTTTTAGTGTTATTTGATATTTCACTCACTTGAATGTTTTTAAGTAAAAAAATCTTGATTTTCTCGCCATAATCTTTTCTTTTCTTCACCAGCGATGCGTTCCATTAAAATCATCACCATAAGTTACTTTATTTTTGAAAGGATTACAAGAATTTCTGCATCATCATTAAATCTTTACATTCCGTACATTATGCATAAAACACACTATCACTTCATATCATTTACAATACAGTACAGTACTTCCAGCAGACATAAACAATACATGCCTCAGATTAACACACAAATGGTTAACCGATTGTAGATTAGTGTTAGGTAATTATGTTTTGTATTAATTACTGCTTGTGTCTTTTTTTTTCTTTTCGGTGGTTTTCAGTTATAGAAATCAAAAGTGTTGACATGTGCCCAGTATGAAGTGGATGTGTGTGGTGAAGCACAGCCTGTGACATAACTTATTAGATTTTGATTAAAGCATATTTTGATACTGTTAACCTTAGAGATTTATGCTCAACTTCCCCAGGCTTAATATCACGATGTATAATGAAGTGTGTTGACGAGGATGTTACAGTGATAATCTTTCTCCTTAAGGCCACTACATACATGGAAGCAATTCCTTTACAGTGTGTTACCAGTTTAACATGTTAGTGTAACAACAACCAATAACCTCTTCTAAATTACCTCTTCTGTACTGTAAAATGCCCAATGACTGCATAGTCTTAGGCGCATGTGATAAACCCAAAAATATGGCTGCTGCTGCATATTGCATGACAAAAATCTTTTGAAATTTAAAAGTGTGAAGTGTATATTGTTTTCACCTTTGTATATACAGTATTCTTATAAATATAAAGATATATATAAATGTACGTTATATAATTTAATGATGGTGGATTTTGCTTTTAGAACACAGTAGTTACCATCACAATCTAGTCATAATGTAAACGTTTTCTCAGGCACATTAGGATGGGTAGGATATATGGAATAAAATCAGTAGACTGGGTTTAGGGTAGTACAGTGTATTGTACTGTATGTACTGTATCTAGGATCTCCCGAGATCATTGACGGCAGCTCCGTCTTCCAGATAAAATGTATTTTCAAAACAAATCCCATTGTTTCTTTGTAAAATAGTTATATTCATTTTCTACCTAATCTTATTTAATGTTAAGGGCAAGGTTAAATTGGAATTGTTTGGCAAAAAAAAAAAAGAAAAAAAAAAGTTGTATCATAAATGGAGGAATTTACACAAAGATCATCTGTACCCTACGAGGGTATGTGATCTTAACGGCTGATATACAACCCACTTGTTTAGGTCAGTTGAGATATGTGGAACTGCCTGAATTCTTGGGCAAACCTTTCATGTTTGCACAGTAGATTGATGAAAATGACAACAATCAACATTGTCTTGTGATATTCAGATAAAGGTAATATTGGTTGTAGAAATATATCTTGTAAATGCGCAGTCAACCAACTATAACACTAGGTTTGTTTTAAAGTGATATCTATTACTGCTCTGAGTTCCTTGGAGTATACATACAGTACACATTTATTTTGCTTAATGAAATTACTAAGTCGATAATTGGATATATCTTTTGTTATACTAAAGAGGTTTTTGTAAAAGAAATCAGTCTATATTCTGTGCAAACCATCCAATACAAAACAATACACATGAAAGGAGATTATCTATTGTCTCAAAAAATGACTAAATAGTAATTGCCGATTATAAGTTTATTGATTTGTCGACCGAAGATAGGATTCAGCATTTCTGTTTAGTTAACAAGTATATAGGGGGTTGTTATCCCAGGCCTGATGCCTGAGAGCCCCAGTGTGACTAGGACTTAAAAACTTAATAATTTTGATAATCAGTTTACTGATCACCTTCACACCAGGGTCCTGAAGGATGTCCATCTGGTAAGACAGTGAAGGACAATTTAAATGTTGATTTATTTGATTTTGCATCCCATTTATAAGATGCTGTCCTGGGGTCACAACACCTAGACCTGCTGACTATATGGAGTAACTTGACCCTGATTTGGTTATGCAACTGTATATCAAGCTCATAAATTCCCCCATCATTTCTTGTTTTGTTGCTGTGATAAGTTCCTTCAAGATACTGAGAGCATGATGTCTGTTCCATTAGTGCATTTTACTTTTCGATGTACAGTGTACATTTGACCATAATATAATTGTTTATATATATTTTTTCTTTTTTAATCAAATGAGTTGAATGATTTTTGTGGTTCTGGGCAACTGTGATCTCTATATTGGATGGTCCTCCCAACAGTTCAGTTGGTGAGGAGACCAATAAAGATTTGTGACACTCATAAAATTTTGTTTTAATTCTTGATGCCAGTATAAGAGAACCAAACCAGTCGATTTATTCCTAAATTTAGTGTTCTTTAGTGTTGTTGTCTACACTTCTTGTAACATTCTACCATATTCTTCTCCCTTTTTAGTGTGTGTATGAGTGTGGAGAAATTGGAGCAGAACAGTATTAAGTGGTTACAGGGTCGAGGATGGTATTCCCAGGCCCCATTAACAAGTTAGGTTGGTTTGGGTGGGTTGAGTGAGGTTAGATTTTTCAATATTCAAAAATGAAAATCTAACCAGACTAGACCTAACCTAACCCCCACCTGTCTCTAACTTATTCACTGACTTTTCCCTACATTCAGCTGACCGACAGCAATGTTTCTCTGTGATTTGTGACTGTAAATTACAGTACAGTACTATGTTTATATGTTATCATGCATATTTTGTAGATTTTTGCCTAACTGATTTGTTTTGAATAATTAATAAAATTATTGGATTAATAGAGTAAATGAATGATGATAAATACTGAATAAGATAAAACAATGAATAAAATAAAAGTTTTAAAAACAAATTGTTATTATAAACAACTTTTTTCAGTCTATAGGGAGAGTCAAACCTTACACCAAGAACAACCAGTTTCAGTCGGCTTACCTCAAAGCCTTGCTGCAACTTAGCTATCATATGTATGTCAAATGACATGTAAGGTAATGCAGTACAGTGTATTACTGTATACAGTGGGGTACGCTATAACGAACGGATCCTACTACGAATATTCCTATAACGAACGGTTTTACCTATAAAATTGAGAATGCTATAACGAACGAAACTCCTACAACGAACGAAACTCCTACAACGAACATTATTTAAATTTATTTATTTTTAATAATTTATTGTTTTTTATTACAAGTATTAATGATATTCTTTATTTCAGGGGTTTAGATGCATATTTATGCACTTTTTTACAATTTTTACAATTTTATATTATATTTTTCAGTGTTAAGTGGTTGTATTTGGGGGCCTGGAACGGATTAATCCTATAACGAACGAATGCTATAACGAACAAGGTTCTAGAACCAATTAGATTCGTTATAGCATACCCCACTGTATAAGTAGCAGATAGGAGGCAGCCATCAAACAGGGAGGTACTACTGCCTGGGAAGATATTGGAAGCATAATGTATTGTCTAATGGTAGACCCTGCTGCTATATGGCACCACAAAAATTGTGACCAAGTTCCATGTTGCTGATCTGACTTTCTGCCTCATTTACACACAATTTCAGGGTCTCAATTGTTTCTTTTACTTTGACAACACAACATACATACTGTATATTGTTTCTCACTAGTGATCTTTCTTTTTTAATTTTTGTATTTATGGTCCTTTATTAATATTATTATTATCATTATTATATTTTTATTTACTATTTTTAATAATTTTTATTAATTAATATTATTACATTATTATATTTTCGCCCCCAGGCCCTACTGTGGGTCATTGACCTGTGCCATGGTGGGCTAATCCCATAAAAAAAAAAAAAAAAAAATTAAGCCTTGGCTTTGTCTCATAAACTTAATGAATAGCTGGCTTTGGCTTCGTGACTTTAAAAATGGTTGGCTTCAGCTTTGGACCCAAGTCTGATTAGCACAGTCCACATTAAAGATTTTGTATTACTGAATGAACATCTTGAAATTATCCCCATTCACCCCATGTTTCCCTGCCACTGGCAATGAGGTGGACACTTAAGAATACCTGTACATCCACTTCATTACTAAAGGTGTTGGTGTATTGAAACTTAATATAGCCAAGAAACTTGAAGTACTGTATGTGCTAACTCATTAAAAAGAATTGAGAATGAGGTCAAAGGTGAACCATGGTAAAATTTGCTCATAAAAAAAGATTCAATACTCCTCTGCTGAATGTCACTCTGGTAAAGTACACGGTACAGGGATTATATGAGTATTATACTATACTCACTGAGAGTCATTTAAGGCAGACAGTACTAACACAGTCCACATTAATAACTGGTAACTATAACTGGGGAAAGGCAAATAAACAGGTAAAATGACAGATAATGAATGTGGAATATCATTATTATTGTCACCATTTTATGGCCACTTTTCATACCAGCGTAGGTTAGTTGTGATGCCTATCGCTAACCCAGTTTTACAGAGAGGGAACTGGGCATTATATGTAGGATTTTCAAGCGCCCTCTTAGCTGGCAAAACAAGTTCACTACTCCCTGAGATAATCACAATACTGTACTGTATGAGTAAAGTGAGTGTGGGATGTAAAAAAAAATCACTGAAAACTGATGATTGGTATCACTACTCCCACTAACCACCGCTTGTGGAATGAATAAAGAAGTCAGTGAGTTGTCTTTTACTGTAACTAGAAATACATTATTTACAACAATCAGTACTGTCTGCTGTATCCAATTTATACATTTTGACAGTTAGGTACCTTCAAGAGACCGTTTCCACTGATGCAGGTTCATCATGCTCGTCGGTGGTCATGATATCTCCAATAGGACTGGCTTGTGTAAACAGTACAGGTATGTTGGCCAGGTTTGGGTTTGTATTCTCCAACAGCCGGATCCAAGACAAGAGTGAATCCTTCCAGAAGTACCTGGTAAGAGGAGTTACCAAAGTACAGTAAATCTCTAAAAAATAGTACATTAAATAGTTTAACACTACATAAATGATATAAGAGTTTTGGGTCATATGACGATTAGCATCCACAGCTTATTTAACCTGATGACTAAACACCCTAATACTAACTTAACCTAACCCCCCAGGTAGCATCAGGGTGTTAAATCAACGGGTGAAATAAACTGGGGGTGCTAACCTTCATATGATGCAGAGTTCTCTTGAGTGAGGCAGCCAGTCAGTAACTGTATTGTTGGCTTCACTGATCTGACATGTGCAGCTTAAAATATAGATCAAATAACAGAAAATTAAGAGTAAACATATTTCACCTTTAGCTTAACCACCCCAATGGTAACCTAACTTAACCTAACCCTCCAAGCAGCATCAGGGTATTTAATCATCAAGAGAAATAAACTCCGGAGCTAAATCCCCAAGTAGTAATGATACAAAAAACACAAAATCAAATACTATTACTGTACCTGTAGCACAAATAGCCAGAATGGTGCCATCTTCCTGTTCGTGGACACTAATAGGATGAGACACAGCCACCTCCTCATCTGGCTGCATCTCACCAGTGAACCAGAACTTGAGATCTCCAACGTCTGGAAAGAGAAAGAATATTAATGTAGTGAGTTTCCAAATTCTCTCTAAAATCCATTCACTTCTACATCTGGTTGAGAAAATTAGATCACTTGAAGATTCTACCCCCTCAGCTTATTTCACCTAAAGAATAACCACCCTGATGATTATTTGGGGGATGAGGTTCAGATAGGAAAGGTGAGGTTAGGTTAAGTCAGGATACTTTAGGTTAGGTGAGGTTGCTTAATTTTCAGGTGATCCAGAAAGTTGTATAAAGCCTCATATTGACAACTATTGAAGTAATAACCAACTGGAAACACTCAAAATGATAATGTTGATGTGATGATAATAATGAGAAGGGTAATTACAGTACTTTTGAGGAAAATTATGCTGATGACATTAATGGCAACAATGATAGTAAAGAGTATAATGATGATGATGACAAAACAACAATGATGATGATGATGATAATAATAATAACACTAATAATAATAACAATAATAATAATAATAATAATAATAATAATAATAACAACAATAATAACAACACTAATAACAACACTAATAACAATAATAATAATAACAATCATAACAACACCAATAATAACACTGGGGAACACACTTTCGGTTGCATGAGTTCTGACACTTGATTCTGGTAGATTTGAGGTCACAGATTCTGAAAATGGCATTCGTTTGTGCAGATCAGGTCTAGATTCAGCAATCAGGCCTGTGCCCCATTCAGATGATGTTCCAAAGCCTATCTTCACTCAACTTGCTTCCGTTGAATCTGACAGTGAATATGACACTGAGGTCACAGAGGAGTCAACTAACAGAAATAGTGACTCAGATTTTGCAGGCATATCAACAGAACCGCAAACATTTAGCCAAGCAGAACTCATTGACTTAGTTCGAGATCTGGGTCTGTCTAAAAAGCTGTCAGATTGTTGGCTTCACGGTTAAAAGATAAAAACTTGTTGAAAATAGACACAAAGGTAACATTCTTTCGCAACAGAGAAAAGAACCTCTTACAGTTCTTTGATTCTAAATTTGACTTCGTCTACTGTTGTGATATTTTTGGATTAGTCACCGCGATGGGAGCTCCAGGTTATGATCCTAAAGAGTGGCGCCTCTTTATAGATAGCTCTAAGCGGAGTCTGAAGTGTGTTTTATTACATATAGGCAACATCTTTGGCGCAATACCCATAGGATACTCAGTACACCTGAAAGAAAAATATGAACACATCAAAACGGTTTTGGAGCTACTCAAATATGAAGAACACAAATGGATCATCTATGTTGATCTAAAAATGGTCAATTTTTTGCTAGGACAGCAAGGTGGGTATACAAAATTTCCTTGCTTTATCTGCCTCTGGGACAGCAGAGCCAAAGATAGACACTGGATTCAGAAGGAATGGCCAGTTAGGGAAAGCCTCAATGTTGGGGAAAAGAACATCATTTATGAACCCCAAGTGGAACGTGAAAAAATTGTTTTCCCGCCCCTTCACATCAAGCTGGGCCTTATGAAACAGTTTGTCAAGGTGCTCGATACTGACAGTGACTGTTTTAAGTATCTGTGTGAAGTGTTCCCTGGTTTAACGCTAGAAAAACTCAAAGCAGGTATTTTCGACGGCCCTCAAATTAGGACGCTGATTAAAGACCAAGCCTTCACTCAATCCATGACTGATGTTGAGAGAAATGCATGGGGAGCATTCGTTTCTGTTGTAAGGAACTTTCTTGGAAACAGGAAATCAGAGGACTATAAAAAGCTCGTTGAATCTTTGATGGAAAGTTTCCATGTGTTAGGTTGCAACATGAGCATTAAGATGCATTTCCTGAACAGTCATCTTGAACTGTTTCCGGCAAACTTGGGGGACGTGAGTGATGAGCAAGGTGAACGCTTTCACCAGGATATCAAAGTCATGGAAGACAGGTATCAAGGTCGCTGGGACATTCACATGATGGCGGACTATTGCTGGAGCATTCAGCGAGACTGCACTGAGAGGCGATATTCAAGACAGTCCATTAAACGCAAGTTTGTGCCTGAATAAATCTGGCATAGTTCACAAAAGCAACTGATGAATCCAAAATATGCTTGTCAAGGTAAATAAAAGTAATTAAAAATTAATTCTACGTGTTTGGTAATTCCTCTCTGTGTGCTGGTTTAGATTTTTAGCAGTAGTATATGGTAGTCTAACTATATATAGTAGTAAATGGTAGGTAACTCACCGCAACAAAACTAGACCCGATAGAAAAAAACCGGTGCCATATTTGAAATCAGTGACCTCAATTTACCCAGAAACAGGTCTCAAAATGTATGCAACTGACAAAAAGTTGAATTTTGTTCCCCAGTGTAATGATTGATGATGATGACAATGATGATGAAAAGGCACTTCCTAAACTCACCATCAATCTCTTGTCTCTTGAGTGGCGGGGGCCGGGGTTTGGCTTCAGCTCGAAGAATGAAGTAGCCAACACACTTATCACGCAGGAATATACGAAACGGACCTTCCACCTGATTAATAAGAAGTACTGTAAGGTGATATAATGGCTTTAGGCAAATCGTACACACCTGGGGTCAAAAGTTCGCTTTCTCCCACAATGAAGAAGTATCGACCCCAAATGAGTTAAAACATCACAACTGCACCAAGGTAACTCAGTTCAGAGACTTATTCCCATGAGTCAGTTTCACCACAGAGAGCAAACTTTTGTCCCCGACTGTACATGAACCCAGGTAGTTTAAATGCCTTCCAATATCTCAAAATATTGTATATAGATATTTACCAGTGCTTAATTTTTAACTGCTGGTTAAAGGTTTTCTACTCAGCTCCCATATACTGTACACAAAAATTGAATGCAAGGAACATGAAGCATCCACTGATGATGGCCACTGTTTAAGGGCTAAAGTGTATAAAATTCTGAGCCACCACTGTGTACTGAGTATTCCAATGAACTTAATGCACTGATGTGTACACTGATTAAATGATGCATTTCCTCACTACAGTACTGAGGTAAGAGGCAGAGTTGGTGGTAGTGACTGTGCTGTGTGATATTCATTTAACATACACACATCAGAGGATAGTTCTGTACAATGTTATTTTTCCCAAATTACAATGACTGTACACTGCACTATAGTACTGCAACATCTGTACAGTATAGTCTGGATTTACGCGGATTTTGTTTACGCGGTTGGTCATTTACGCGGTGCCTTGCCAGAATGTAATGTTTTAATTAAACGGTAAATTTCATCATTTAAGCGGGAAGAGGCACGGACATTGTGCGCATTAGGTCGCTCTTACGTTATCGCTGACGTCATATGACGTATCGGACTGTGATTGGACCATGCATCCTTACCACCCACGCATTCCCTCCGCCGCTAGCTGTGATTGGTCTAATGTAACATGACGTGCCCTGCCACCAGAAGTCGCTGACCTAGCCGGGCCAGTCTCAATGTTCTCAGTCCGAATATACAGCTCTCTCTTGTGCCCGCTATTCCCCTAACAATGGCTTCCGCTGGACCCCCACCATCTGAGAAAAACCTTGAATTACCTGGACCAAGCCATGGTTATGTGAAGGAAATCATTGAGTTGGGGGAGAAAATCAAGCTCGTCCTTGACAAAGACCCAGTCAATCATCGGTATGAAGTGTGTAATAACCTTCTGTTGAAAATTATGGAGCCGTATGTCCAGATCTATCACGACAACATCAATGCTAGTTGTCAACGTAGTATTAAGGACTTCTTCGCCCGCAACCCACCACAACCACAGCCAGCCCAAGTCAGTGATAGTGACAGTGAGGATATGGACTTTGAGGGGTTTGTCAGGGAGGCCCTGCAAACCTCTGCGAGTAGTGAAAGTGATTCACCGGAGGGCCACTAATCTGCCCTCTGCTTCGGAACCAGCCGCCATCCACGTGTGCCGACCCATCTTTTCTACTAACGTAAGTGTTAAACACCTTTAGATTTGTAGTTTTTTATTTAAATATTATGTGTGTATCAATAACATCATAAAATTATGATGTTATTTTTACTACAAGGTACGTATTGTGTTGGAAAAAGTGTAGTTTGGGAGAAGGCCCAGTCTCTATTTCCATTAATCCCATATGTTCTGTTATTTCATTTACTTGTTTCTCGTTTTACGCGGACCTCCACAGGTTTAATTGACCGCGTAAATGCAGACTATACTGTACAGTAATATACTCTAACAAAACATAACACAACACTTCATTGTACTGTACTGCACTTATCTTGGTGACTGCAGAGTGGTGAGGGACAAAGTGTTGCTACCACCTGGAGTTACTATACACTTACACTATACTGTATAAATTAATTAAAAATGAAGTCTTATATCAAAGACAACTTGACTGACCTTGATAGGCTCATCAGGTGAATGCTTGTTCAACAGGTCCTGCTGCACTAGGCTCTGACCACTTACAATCCAGGTGTCCTCTATGGCGTCCTCCACATCCTTGGTCTGTAAATTTTTATAAAACTGGCTAGAAATGAGGGACTGTAGTTTAACATCCTCTTTTATGATTAAGGGAAAAATACTGTGACTTTTTAACATCACAAGCCAGGACAAGGCAGTGGATTCCTAGCTCAGAAATTGGGCTACAGTTCCTTTGGGCCCTTGAGCATGATAAAGACAGTATTTGTACTAAGTATAAGGCACTTGAATTAAGTGACCAGGATTCAATATTCCAATAGTGGTGCAAATGGTATCTTTTTACCTTATGACTCTATTCAAAAGGCATTTTATGTTAATACAAACCTCAAAAACAGATAGTGTAGAAGCAGGGTCAACTGTACACATTCGTGCAACAGCCAACTTTGCCAATTCAAAGGCATCATTTGGAGCAATGTCAGGAAGAAGCCACGGAGACGCATTCTGAAACATTTATAAACAATAAGTAAAGAGATGTGACATATTTGTGGTACGGCTATATTGCAAGTAACATTACAACACACTGTACTACAGTACTGTAGTAATAAAGTTGACAATTATTTTGTAACTTTTCTAAAAGTGAATAAAAATCTTATTTTACTTAATGGTTAAACACTCTAATGTTACCTGTACTGGGGCTTTAGTTATGTCAGGAGTTATGTTAGGCTATATTAAGCTCGCATTAGGATGTTCAACTATCCGGTGAAATAAGTGGGGTGCCTAATCTTCATATGATCCAAAATAATGATAAAATCTACCTTAAACTTGGGCATCCAGTACATCATTCGACCATACTTGCGTATAGGGTGACTGTATTTACCAAAAGCATTCAAGAGAATCTGCTCCATCTCTGTGTCCGGCATCACACCTGCAAAATCCATGTTATCTTTTATTTACAATTACTTTACTTGAGCTGAATACTTACACTGATTTTGCATGCAAACTATCTGAAGGTTTTCAAATTTCTAAAAGGAAAATAAACTCTATATTGGACATCAAAGGTTTAGAAACTCAGCACTCAAAAATTAAACAAAGGTAAAAATAACATGTACAGTACAGATGGCTCCACTCCAGTATTTACCACTTAGTGTTGCCAATAGTCTCTCCCTCAAGTGTGAACCCCAAACTCTGAAGTGTAAATTCGAAGCATTCGCTAGTGAACGGGAGGGAGAGTAGAGGGGTGTGTTGGGGTAGGTAATAATAATAACAATGCCAATTTATTTTACTCATTTAACCTCATAGTTTGGCACAAATGAACTATGTGATCTACTGATTCTATACTGGACAGCTGCCAACTGAACTATTTTTGTTCACATCGATTGCATTACAATAAATATGTGGTGTCCACTTCCTCATTGATTTGATTACTAATTAATCCCTTCAGTACAATGTCTTGTTATCTATTTTATTCTGGCTACTGCCAAACGATTTTATTCAGCTGGGGAAGTTCCATCTCATAGTAGTGAACATATCCATAATCCATTTGTTCATAAATGCCCCATTTTGAAAAGGAATACCTTATTTAGAGCATGAATTCATCTCCCTCTCATTCCATTGTAATTGTAGTATTTTCATCTGGCGAGCACTAGAAGATTACACTCAACCGGGGAAACCCGTTGATGTTGTCAAAGCATTATCCTGCAATGTAATCTCTCCCAACTGATATAGTACACTTCCTGTCCTCACCCTGCGTATCTGTTTCCATCCCCCACAGACAGAAACCTACTCTGACACACCCCTCCTCTCTCCCTCCAGCTCACTAGCAAATGCTTTGAGTTCACACTTCAAAGTTCAGGGTTCACACCTCATGGAGAGAGAGGATTAGCAATGCTAAGTGGTAAATGCAGGAGTGCAGTCAACTGTACATCCCCTCATGAGACAATTGATTAATCTAATTTTATATTTAAGCTCCAAATCTTGAGAGATCTCAACCTGTGACTTGCACGACATGGAAACTATAAAAGGAAATGCTTCTATCTATCTGATATGACACCTGGACTTATTACTCCTCTACTTCTATGAGGGTGTGAGTCAGGAACTTAAAACCTAAAAATTATTGAGGAAATAATAAGGGACTGTGGTGCAAGATAAGAGTAGAAAAAGACAGGAAATGACCAAGACATCAACACATACTTGCTCCAATTCTCAGTAATGGGAACAATATTACACTCACCATGAGTTTCCATTTGCTCAAGACAGTCAATAGCACACTGCTGCTGTTTGGGGTAGTGCATGAACTCCACTTGGAACATATTTTGGGGAATCATCTTTCCCTTTGGCATCAAATTCAAAAGCTTCTTATATAGCTGTAAAAAAGGAAATACAATACTATAATATATATATATATATATATATATATATATATATATATATATATATATATATATATATATATATATATATATATATATATATATATATATATATATATATATATATATATATATATATATAATATATATATATATATATATATATATATATATATATATATATATATATATTACAAAATAAAAGCACTTTGTATTAAAACACTGCTGAACAGTAAATTATGGGTATTTCATCCTGAAATCCCATTTTATAACTGAAAACCTGGGTCAGGTGACTCCCATATTGACAAACAAAGCCTACGGACCAAAAGCTTAGGAATCCTTGAAGTTGGCAGCTAAATCTCATCAGCTGATTACTCACAACCACCATATTAAGGATGGTTCCTGGGTTATCCTGTAGACTGTGATTGTCAATGTAAAGCCTGAGGTAGGTGTTGCTTTGTAATACTGTACTGTACTCCTGCACACCTGTTTCAAACACTGGGTTAAGTGCAAATAGGAGAGAGATTCAAAAACCCAATTTTTGAGCCATAGCCTTGGTGATATAGCTCATCATAAAACAGGCTGCTCATGAAGGATGGTATCTCTCTTCTACTACAACTACTACTACTACTTTGCTGTCACTCAGAATCGAGTACGACGATCATCCAGCAATGAGACAATGGTATGAGTCATTGAGGATGTCACCTTCGTTGGTGAGTTCTAAGATAACTTGAGAGACTGATACGGGTCCGGCAGGGTCGTTCATAGACGTTGCACATGTGAAGGGCTACATCTAGTGCGGGAGGGGCGGCGGCAGCGTCTTTCTGGCATTGGCGCTTGTTTGCCTCAGTTTGCAGTCGGGCTAATTTGAAAGTACTGACACCTTCTTGTGTGGTGCTCCTCCAAGCGTTATGGTGTGGAGTAATCGTCTCCCAGGTGAGGGGGTCGATTTGGCACTCTTCAGGTTTGTCTTAAGACTATCCTTATATTTTTTCCGTTGTCCACCAGCATTACCTTTACTATTCGTTAGGTGGCTGTAAAGTAGCTGCTTTGACAGTCTACTGTCGTCCATGCGGGTAACATGGCCAGTCCAACGTAGTTGTTCATGGATAATGGTAGCCTCGATGTTCCTACAGTTGGTGTCAGCAAGAATACTAGCATTTGTTCTTTTGTCTTCTCAGCAAACTCGGATGATGGAGCGTAGACTACGTTGGTGAAAGTTTACAAGTGCCTTGAGGTAACTCCTGTATGTGACCCATGTCTCACTGCCATATAGCTGGATGGGGAGGCACTGCTCGATATAAATGCAACTTTGTAGATAATTTCAGCTCCCTATAGCTGAAGATACAGGTACGGAGTCTGCCAAAGGCTTGAGATGCACATCTGATCCGATGTTGAATCTCTTCATTGATGTCCGCGGTGGTGGACAGGTGGGAGCCGAGATACCGAAAGTGGGTAACATTAGAGAGGGTAGTACAGTTGAGCTGGATAGATGGTGGAGGTGTTGTTGAACCAGGGGCAGGCTGAAAGAGAATCCGAGTCTTACGTACATTCACCTCAAGGCCGAAGTGTGCATATGCATCTGCATAGGTGTTCAGGATCTCCCGAAGGTCACCTATACTCCCGTAGCCTTATACCTACCAAGGATAATCTGCAAGGCAGTGGGGCAGTGGTTGGTAGGCACCAGGACGTGTCCACATGCCAATGGTCCTAGGCGCCATCCCTCTGGGGCCCATTGCTACTCCGAGATCCCCTGCTGGCCTAGCCTGGGCCCACGAGGCACCCAGTTACCGTGTGTTGCCGCAAGGAGGCACAGCACGAGTCTTGATGGTGAAGAGGCTGTGTACTGGCAGGGGAAGACTTATGCAAGTTGTTTCCCTGTTCGCCACGAGGGCTAGCCAGCGGCAGCAGCTGAAAGCGAAAGGAAGCAAGCAGTGATTGCACCTTAACACTAACATAATGCTGTCACACTAAACGCATTACACCACTCCGTGTGCACATGCACGTAACACAGACCCTCAAGCACTCAACACCCCAGTGTTGCGTTTCAGGTTTATGCAGAATAAGAGCTGAACTGAAGCATAAAACATGTCCACGGATAGCCTCCACTGGGGGAAAACCTTGATTTTGCTTTGGTATAACTCAAGAAACAGCAGATGTGTTGTTAATCTCCTCTCACCTTATCCCCCATTTATTAGATGATGAAAAGTTAAAAAAATTCTTTGAAGTTGACTTGGATGTTCTGAAAAGTGGGAGACCACTCTTCTTATGAGGACTCCTTGGCCGTTAAAAGTATGAGTATTAGGGGGCAGTGAAATTTTGCTCAAAGCTGCACTCTTCAGGCATTGTTCCTTATACATATCTAAGACTCCATGCCAAATTTGAAGCTGATATGTCGAGGTTTAGTCTGCCGCATTTTCTACTGAAATTTTTAAATTTACCTACAGTACTATCCAAACAGCCGCTGGGGCAGTGCAATGTTCTGTTCAGTGTTTATCAACTTTTTTTTCATATGTTGAGGATAATTCAGATGATTCAAGAGATATTCCTCTCGTCAATACTGATGCTGATTTTGTCCCTGATCCAAGGGCTCTGACAGACACCAGTTCACAGAACCGGACAAGACTCCCTACACTGGCTGCCGCTTGTGACCGATACTTGATTAGTGATTATGCTGGAGCTGCCATTGCTACTGCCACCTTAACTGACTATGGCATTATCACAAAGGATGACAAGAGTCAGGTTATTGGACCACATAAGCTGCGGGATGCGAGACAAAAATACCGATTTAAGAGGCAAGAAATTGAGATGGCTAGTTTAGATAATTTGACGTCACTCTATTTTGATGGTAAGAAGACCGCCACTCGTGTGATGATAAAGAATGAGAAGACCGAGAAATGGAGTTCGAGGATGATGGTGAAAGATCATTATGTCATCATGGTTGAGCCTGGCAATGAATATCTCACACATGTGACTCCCAAGACTGGACACGGAAAGCAGATTGCCAAAACTATTCACGAGTTTCTGGTGGAGAAAAATCTAACCCAGCAGCCCATTGTGTGTGTTGGTTGTGATGGAACCAATGTAAATGTAGGATCAGAAAATGGAGTCATTCATCATCTTGAAATGTTACTTGGTCACCCGCTCCATTATTTCATATGTCAGCTTCACGGAAATGAGCTGCCTTTCCGCGCAGTTTTTTATCACTATGATGGTAAACCAAGTGGTCCTGAGCATTGGCGTGGTCCCATTGGAAAGCAGATCAAGGAGTCTTTGTCTGAGCTTCCAGTTGTCGCCTTCCAGCCAGTCAGTTTCCCTGATTTCCCTGTGTTTAATGATGAAGTGGAGAAAGATCTGTCCTGGGATCAGAAATACCTGTATAGGATTTGTAAAGGAGTTATCACAGGTGTTGTTGAAGATGACTTGGCTGCTATTGAGCCAGGTCCTCCCTGTGTGTCAAGGTGGAACACCTTATGGAGTAGAATCCTCAGGCTGTATGTAGCAACATCAAGACCCAGCCATGAGTTGAAAAGAATTGTCATTACAATAATAAAGTTCAGTGCTCCAATGTGGTTTTACATCAAGATACACCCTTACGTAACACACGGCTCAAGGAACGTATTCCAGTCCCTGCTATATATGAAACACCTGAATAGTGAGGAGGAGACGATAGTGAAGAAGGCTGTCCAGAGAAATGCATACTTCGCCCACACAGATCAACTTCTTCTTGGTATGTGTGCAGATGAGGACATGACTGTTAGAGAAAAAGCTGTCTCAATGATAAGAAAAATTAGAGAGGAGAATCAGCAAAAGGAAGAATGCACTGGCAGATCTGAAGAGGAGGAGGAAGATTCTGATGCTGCTGTTGACGAGAATTTGTTAAACTATACTGATGAGGAGGGTAAAGATGGAGATGGGAATGAGGATGTGCCTCCTGTAGTCAACATGAGAAAGGTGGTGACTCCGAAACTAAAGTGGCAAGCAAAAAACTATCATTCCATGATTAACTGGAGGAATGAACTCAAGACTGAGCCTCCTTACATTGCTTCTCTGTCAAATCTACAGGTTAATGACATTCTTGAGACACCATTAGTGGTGCCCAAGTGGCCAAACAGCACTCAGGCGGTCGAGAGAGGCATAAAAGTGATGACTGAAGCTTGCACTGAAGTGACGGGATACGAATCGAGAGATGGATATATTAGGCAAAGATTATTGTCTAGGAAAATGATGCCAAGGTTCCGCACAAAAAAGAATTTCAATATGAACTTGTAATGATTTTCTATACGGTGTACCTGTAAAATAACATGTGAATTAAATCGATGTCACCCATGTAAAATTTATCATTATCCTGGAAAACATTAAATGACACCTAATTTTTGGTATACACTAAAAGTTGACAAAAAGTCGTTCGCGATGCGGCAGGGTAAGTATGCATGAAATGGCATGAAATTTTGCACAGGTGTTTGTTACAGCCATACAAACGATGCCTGAAAAGTGCAGCCTGCAACTCAAATAAAAGTGTTTTTTCCCTGCCCCCTAATGAGTATATGATGTTAAAAAAAAGTTACATACCTCTAAGTCTTTATGAACTCCAAAGTCCTCCATGTTTTTCAGGGCAGCATAAATAAACTCCACATGGCCTCGTAGATGTGGGCCTTTGTCTCTGAAGACGTCACAGGCGGTGAGAAATGTTTCTTTGGAGCGATCTTTTGATGCAAAGTATCCTTGGATGGTTAAACTTGTCTTTTCTTCATTGTGTTCCTTCCTGAGAAGTGACCACCTCATTATTATATTATCATACATTTATTTTTACAACTAAATATCCTGACGATAGATGTGATGATCATGAAAAATTAACTCAACATTAAATATTTCATGAAATTACTTAATGAAGTACAACACCAGTAAGACCAATTCACAGGGGACACCATTCAGATTCAAAACCTCCATTAAGCACACATAAGCAGAGGAGAATCCTTCAGAATCATATTTTATTTCCTTGAGGAGTAAAAATAAATTTTATTAAATATGTTTCCTTTTGAAGAAATATGTTGGTCCAGATATTATTAGATAACAGACATAAAATAAACATAGTGATAACTTCAGGGATCAGACTCTATTGTTTTCTCAGACACAAGAGAATATTTATCAAATGTCTGAATATTTATGACTGAGACAGTAATTTCCAATTACTCGAAGATTAGCCCCAGCTTACTTCACCTCAAGATTATCCAGCCTAATACTAACCAAACCTATCTCTTCCAGGTAGCAGTGGAGTGTTTAATCAACAAGTGATCCGAATTTTCTTACCTTGCTGCCTGTAACGGAGTTGTTGTAATTCTTCTGCGACACTGGAAGGTGTTTGAGAAGACTGGTGATTGCAATCTTCTACTAACATTCCACACATATTGTAATGCAAATTTAGATGAGGCTCTACCCCACAGCAGAGATGATGTGGAAGCCATCCTGTAAAAAAATTAAAATAATACTTGTAACTACTTATAAAATTGTTGTTTGATACCAACACAACAACAGTATCTCTCTGTCTCACATAACTACAGTGCTCATCAGAAGTTATAGATTTGTAAGGAGTTGTAAGTGGATGAGGTTGTGGCTGTAACCTTATGTACAGGAAGACACACAACTTGCCTCCCCACATGTCATGCAAAATAAGGCAAGAGTAGACAGAATCTTCATAGGTTTCTTGCCTCTACCAGTCAGAAGATTTCAGAATACTGTTGCGTCATGGTATAGAAAGCTGCCGCCTTACTGCTGCTACGAGACACAAGTTTACTTTGTCACAATGGTTCTTCTTCCTTTATTTGTGGATATTTTAACGCAGAATTTTCACAACAAAGAGTTACTGTATAAGCTCATGTGTAAATCTAGGTCGGGGAGAGCCAAAATGAGTGATTTGTGGTAAAAGCGAATTCTAAAATTTTCTGAATCGCGACAAGAAAATGTCAGAACACATTACACAACAGAAATTCTGTTATTCACGAAAAAATAGTAGAAATAATAGTTCTATCGATTGCGTGTTCTGAATTCCCGGTACTCTGTGCTTGCTAACTTATACAACATAACTAAACTAAACCTTACCTAACCCCCTAGACGGGGACCCCCAGAAGGTATGTAATAACCCAGAGTCTCATGGTCCGCCTCCACGAGAATATAAATAGCCGCTACAGTATTTCTCACCTTACTCCGAAAGTGAACATACAAACACACAATCTGAGCAACAGCGTAGGGGCAACAGATGCTCTGATTTTTTTCTTTTTAAAATTAAATAACTTCATTATCATCAACTTGTGACGGAAGTGTAATATAAGAAAATGATCATATAAGAAATACCCTGTAGTTCTATCGATTGAGTGTAGTGAACTTCCGGAATTCTGTGGTTGCTGTTTACTGCAATATTACCAGGTTTCTTTGGTTAGGTTAGTTCGGTCAGGTTCTACTAGGTCCTGTGTATTGTCATAACGTTTTTATTACTTACTATCATCCAAACAGTATCTGTGGAAAAAACGAACAAATTCGAAAAACTCCTTCTGGTATATATGGGGTTCAAAATAGGGAGACCTAAATGTTTCAGTAGTTTATAACTTTCGGGCGCGCTATGTCCTAAAGTAAAATAATACCTTAATATTTGTATACATATATTGTTTATGTACGTAGTGATAAAAAAAATGATATATTTTGTTTGATTTTACTGAACATATATCTATTTAGTGGAGGTTGGCGCTAGTAAAGCCATCTCAAAACTATGACTATATTCATAATAATGTATTAATGATTGCCTTTCGTACCTTATTTTTCTCTAAATTAAAAGCCCATCCAGTCAGAGAGAAGACGAGTCGTATGTTCAGTAAAAAAAGAAAAAAAAGAAGACATTTAAAGTAACAGGTTGCGTCCCATCTGAGGTTTGTTTTGGTTCTGAGGAGACTGAGGAGTACGAGTCCATTTATATTTGTCTACGACTCGACCAGCATATGTGTTATATGTCCGCCTTTGGTAAACATTTTATTGTGAAATTCGTCGCATGAACAACATATCATAAAGTACATCTAATAGTCGAGAGTACACCCTTAACTGCACTCATGATATAAATTCCTAAAACACACACACACACACACACACACACACACACATATATATATATATATATATATATATATATATATATATATATATATATATATATATATATATATATATATATATATATATATATATATATATATATATATATATATATATATATATATATATATATATATATACATATATATATATGCAAATAAATCACTGTAGGTGCGCGTGATCCATGTATATATGTTGATAACCACATAGAAAACAAGAAAACACAAAGTCTGTTAATTAGTACTTTGTGATTACTTGCAGTGTGAGTATAGTATAAGAGGAAACAGTAGCACCCGGAGAACATCTGTTCCGGGCCTGTGGCTGAATCCATGAACCGCTGTACTACACTCTAAATCAACGATTGTTATTATAATTAGAATAATATGTTTCTTTCAGTGGTTATTTCCCCCGTCTATGATAATGTTAGAGCAAAATTTTAAGAAAAAATAATTTTTCGCTCTTTTTTATAAATGATGAAAAAGAGCGAAATGTAAAAAAAAAAAATCAGGGCACAAGACGCCATTCCACGGGAAACCAAGATAAGGCATTGTTACATATCCTTATAGTATGTTCCTCTAGCTATCAACCACAACCCAGCACATTCGATCGTTTCAGTCATTAGTATTGGCAGAAATTTCTTCCTTAAGGACAAACTAAAATTTCAATCTGTGAGTCGGTATCTCCAGTCCCGTATCACCTGGAGTATCAGGATGTGTGGCGTCTAAATCACAGACGGTACCTATACTTCCTTTCACAGCCGCCTGACAGCAAGTCATACCTTTGTCGTCGGTGATGTTTTAGAGGCCGACGTTTAAAAGTTTGCTCCCCTGTGAAGACCTTTGAGGTGTGACGTGATCGAAGGTGGCCAGAGTGGAGGAGGCCAAGGACTCTCTCTATTCCTTGGAGGAGGCTACAGCATGTTGGGGTGGCCACTACTGATGCTGGCCTTACTGAGCGGTGGGTGGTATAGTGTTTTCCGGTCCAGAGAGAGAGAGAGAGAGAGAGAGAGATAATCACGATAATATGTCACATGAGTTTGTAAAGCAAACAAAAAAAATCATTATTGTACAGAATTATGGTACCTTGTCCTGTGGCGGGTGACTACGTGTAATGCCAACCGTGTCATAAGTGTGTGTGTGTGTGTAATGTATGTTGTTATCGGCAGGAGGGAGGTTGACGGAGGCGGCCTGGTGGGACAAGAGAAACTTCATGACCGATAACACTTCACCAGCAGGTAGGTCCTCACCGTGGTACCTAACATAATGTGCCCCAGTCCCCTGAGGCCCGAAGTTAGTCATTATAATTGGGACCCAGTCGTTAAGGGTCCCATTCTTAATGGCTATGAGTGGTTGGGTTGAGGCTTATCAGGACAAGAGGGACCCTCACTTGGTGTATAACCCACTAACTTGGTCTTGTCGTCCTCAGTCTAGAACAAATATCTTTGTTTATTAATAGTATCATTCCATGTTCTTTTGTGTAGTAAAAGACTCCTGTATAATGATGAGGTCCTTCTACGTTCCAAAGTTGATTAGATTTTTCAAGAGTTCAATGTCAACAAACCGTTTCATTCCATGTTCAAGTTTCAACCCACATTGTGTACGACTCATACTGTGAACAGTTCCCCTTCACGTGAGAGTTTTATTTAATTTTCCTCCCCGTAATAAACGACACGTGTTTAGTGAAGATGCCCTCGTCAAAAGACTGTCCCATTCAGCGTTCCGACCTTTTTCAGTAAAGGACGATTGCGAGGTGAAGAAATCTTCTATGAACAACACGATAACAGGAAAGGGACGTCAGGTGTTTCTGCGTTTTGACGACACCTACAACGTCGCCCCGCAGGAATTCTCTCTCTTGGTGGAGGCGACGAACGCCACAACTACACCCCCACTCCTGTTGAACTTCCGATATAATAGACTGGACCAGGAGAGCCGTCTGTACTCTTACAATGTTACTAATGGTACGTGGGAGTGGTGTGGCAGAGATAGAAGAATGATAAATAAACAGATATGTATAGAATAGACAGAGAAAGATAAAGACAGAGACATTAGACAGTCACTTGTTTAGCCATAAATGTTGCATCACGATAACCAGTGAGTCTTCCCTACAGCCAACGGTAGTACCCTGGCAGTGGTGGAGTTAGGCCCACAAGACTGGCAGATGATGAAGGTGTCTGGATCTTTTCTGGTGATAGAGGGAATTGTGGGAGGTAATGACACAGCCAAGACAAAAGTTCCTCTCCCTATACAGCGGCAGGAGAAAAGTTACACCTACAACGTCGCCGTCACTAGGGGCAGAGGCAACATTGATCTCTTGTTTTCCTGTCCATCTGGTAAGAGAGTTTTGAGAGAGAGTTAGTGGTAATATTACAGTTCTACCTTTACATAAACACAACTAATATTCTTATATTAAATCACGTTCTTTATTATAAAATATTGAATCAATAATGTAATATCTGTCGTGAATAGCCAACTAGAGAGTGAAGGGAAAGGTGAGGGGGGACCTAACCTAACCTAACCTAAGCTAAGCTAACCTCAGCTAAGCTAACCTAAGTTAAGCTAACATAACCTTAGCTAAGCTAACCTAACCTAATCTAACCTAACCATGACGGTGGGTGGTGTTGCAGGATGTGTAATCCAGAAGACTCCTGTTGACGAGGATGCCCACACCCTCGTGCCCTTGGCTGATGAAAGTGACATATGGGTGTCGACCCCTGACGAAGACACTCACCTCCAACTGGGTCTCTCTATCAAAGAACACGGACAGGAAAACAATAACAACAGGAACTTGAACTTTACCCTCGACACCTCGGCCAAATGGTACCAACTGAAGCTGACGAGGGAGGGGGACGGTCGCGTGGTCCTGTGGGACACAACCAACGCAGAGGTTCGTAGTGTGTGTTGTTGTTGTAGAGGTTAGTGTTGGAAAAACTTTGAACGTGGGTTTTCTCGTTTCAAATTTTGGCGCTAAAAGGACCCAAGTCACCACCAGGATGCCATTATAACCCCTGTGACAATATATCATGCGGTGTCCTCATATTTTCTCTCTCACTTAACTAGATCCTCACTGTTTCAGATTAACAACACACAGTTGACAGCCAGTAAAGGGGCCGCCATTCAGCGACAAGACCAGGTGACCTTCCACTTCCAGTCAGACAAGATAGCTTACTGGTCCCTGGGCTGTGATAAGCGGCTACACAAGCTCCTTAGTAAGTACAGTGTTGTATTATTTGCTAACGTTGATATTACCCTGATTCACTACTTTATCATTTTATTATGTAATATTATCTCTTAGGTATAATGTACTTCAGAATACTGTATTTACACTTTATTAACTCTAGCCTCCGTATAAGATGGCTTTATGAGGCTCAGGTCTGTATTTGTTTATTATAATAATAATAGTAGTAGTAGTAGTAGTAGTAGCATTCTATCATATAAACACAGTGAACGGTTCTCCTGCAGCTAAACTTTTGTCTATCTTCCTTTCCAGGTAGTTCCTCGTCCAGTGAACCTTGGGATTTAACCATATTGATTCTGCTAATTGGGGGAGCAAGCGGTGTCTCTTTGGTACTCTCCACCGCCATTATTTACACTTGGCACAGGCATAAGGTAAGTGCGTCACACCGGCGGGAGAAGAGGCATGAATCAGAAAACGAGGCGCCATCATGGTCTGGATGGGGCGGCCTGAGTAACGTGTCAATAAGAGAGAGAGGAATACAGGAACGTCTGCCTATGGTGTCCTGCGGCGATGGGGTCAACACAAGTAGAGAAGTCTTGGCCGAGGTTCATCACCTTCCCGCTGGAGAACACCTGGCTGGTGGTGGTGGTGGTGCTGGTTCACCTTCCAAGCAGAGGACTCCTTCACGAGACAGAGACAGTTACAGGAAACGTAAGGATTCTGGTGCCTCTGGTTGTATGTATGTTGCTAGTGCACCCGGAAATAAGGGTGGCATCCTTCCATCAGGCCAAGATGCCACTACCACAAGCAGATCTGGGAGCACTCCTGGACACAATGACGTTTCTAAAGCTAAAGACAGCTACCTGGATGTTTCTGGCTGCGACAAAGTCTCTGGTCGTCCTAAATGCTCTGGCAAAACACAAAATATCCAAACAAGTTCTCTAACGCCTCCTGACAAATATCAACAAACCATTAACACTTCAGAACAGAAGGTGCAAAACACTGTAGCTGCCCAGCGACAGATGTGCGATACTTTGAAGAATCGTGAACCAACCGACCACGAAGATGATCGACCAATGAAAATAAAAGAAAATTATACAGAAAGGAAACGAAAGGGAGGAATGGAGAAACAAGAGAAGAACTCGGACGCCAATACCACCAACAAGAAGCCCATCAAAGGTCACAAAGACAGACGACCAAAGGGACCAGATCAAGGTGTAGCTGGTGTGTCTAGTAGCGACCTTGACAGCAGCAGCAACAACAAGGATAATAAACAAGTGTTTAAGTACTCACATGGGACCGCTAATGACGCACATAAAAAATTAATGTTAGGAATGAAGGAAAAACTTGCTTCCTCGACACAAATGGAAAAGAAGAAATCGCACTCTAATTCACACGGGTTGTCCAGGGGCTCTCCACGGGGCACTACAAACCCTGACAACGGTCGACCTGTGGCGGATGGCAACACTAACAAACAACAATTGAAAACATCTACCAAGAAGAAGACCCAGTCTTCAAAGATGGTCAAACAGACACCTACGAGTGGTAAAGGCATATCAGGTTACACGACTGTCCTGCCGATACCTCATACACAGCATGATGGTTTTCAACGACACGAGACGCACTCCAGCACTCTCCCTGGACACTGCGGCAGGAAAATAAACTGTAAACTCATGGATGACAATGAACCCAGCCTGCTTGGTTCCCGCTCTTCCTCATTTAGCCGTCTACCTTGGTCTCCCTTGGCTGACTCCAGTACACCTGCCGCCAGTAACGTAGCTCGTTCAAACATGTCTTTCCCACAGAGCCCACGATCACCAGCGAGCCATCACCACCACCCACACCACGACCGAACACGTCTACAACCATCCACCACCTTTCCCAACACCCCACAGCCCACGACTACCAACACCACCATCCGCCACCACTACCAACCACCCACCTCTGACAGGTCGTGTTGCGGCAGCTGGGAGACGAGAGGACCTGTCACTGAATTGTGTGGCTGATGAGGAATTATACGACGAGTTGGAGTAAAATATGTGAGAGAGCCAAATGATCATTACCATTATTATGTTTTAGTTTTAGATATTATTATTATTATTACTATTACAACCAACTTTGATTGTATACATACTTTTGAAGCTTTTATATTTCTTTCAACCTAAAATTATGTGTTTTTAGTACAACTTAGATTACAAATGCACGTAGAGATGATTTAAAAAATTTGAATGAACTAAATGGGGCACAAAAGTTCTACGAATTGATTTACTCTTATAAAATACTGTGAAATAAAATATAAAAGTCTAGAAAATTCTTACAAAGGTAATACAGAAATTAATCAGAACACCTAGTTCACAAGTACTATGATACCAAATTATGCCTCGGCATAACAATATCTATCAAAAGTCACTCATCTTGTAAAATAACCTTGAGGAAACAGTAAATGAGATACCGGGTAATAACGATATGTATGTATGTATAAATAAATAAATATATATATATATATATATATATATATATATATATATATATATATATATATATATATATATATATGTATATATATGTATAAATAAATATTGAAGTGATAACCGTGGTAACACTATGAGATGTACTTATTACTACCATGCTATTGCACTATTCCAGGTGATACTAAATGTTACATAATACTTCCTTGAGATAAATGTATAGTATATATCAGGTGCCCCAAAGAGAGCTCAGGTTCTCAACTGGCTCAGCCATGTCAATATTGTTATTATTATCCACTCTGTATCTGTATTTTTCTGGCTAAATAAACTGTTACAATTCAAATTCAATTCAAATTCAAAAACGAAAGGCGAAGAGAAGAAGGATACATAAAGACTTACGGAATAATAATGAAAAACAATGTAAAGGCAACTGTGCCCACCGGATGATAGTGTCACCATCCCAGATTTGATACCTACTCGTGACTCCCTCCACTCTCCTCTCTACTAATTTCACCCCACTGCTGGTCTAATTGAGCATCGCCATGGCGTAATTGATACAACGTTGAGGAATTCAAGCCTATCTCATCAGTAAGATAGTCTTAGGGTGACTTAGTAGCCTTTGATCATCGCGGACCGGAAACCACTCCTTAAGAAGGTGAATGTCTAAGCTCCATTGGACAAAAGAAGGTAAGAATTTTTTTTACATTTTATTAATAATTACTTAAATAATCACGTAATTTCATATTAAAATTAATATAGCTGTGGTTAATTAATATAATAAAATATATAATTCACTTGACATAAAATTAAGCAATATTAAAAGTGGTTAGTTACGCTGTTTGCATTAATAATTTTTGTACCAGCAGTCGATGTATAAAGATATTTTAACTTATTATAAGAGAAAGTACAGTATTAGCTTATGAAGCCTTATATACCAAGCACAGCTACACGTCCAGCTTAATTTTAGAGAAATAAGCTTTTAGGGTGATACTTTAGAATAGAATTTAATTAGTTAAGAAAGAGAAAAGGGTATGTACTGTAGGGGTGAGAGAGAAACTATGTAGATATGAGAGAAGGTATGCAGATATAAAAGAAATGTGTAGAAATGAAAGAAAGCATGTAGAGATAGGAGAAAGCTTATACTATAGATATGAGAAAAAATAAATTGAAAGTTGCAGTTCGTGGAGGCAAGGGAGATAGTGTAGGCAAGGGCAGGATCCGCCATGGTGAGTGATAACGCGTGCTTGTAACACTTTCCCGTCACTTTAAATCATGTAGAATGTGCGGCTTGGGTGTGGGTATAGAGCATGGGTGAGGGCTAGGTCTTGGGGCATGGGTGTTGGAGGGATATTGAGTAAGTGATTAGGCTTTAAGTTCTCCCGACGAAAAAAAACCCAAAAGTCTTCTTGTTCTTCTCTTACCGCGCCTATAGGAGTCGTCTGAGTGGCTTGAGATATCTTCAGAATTCGTATGCTTGGCCAAGTGACGTACAGCAACCGTCTGATTGGCCTGAGTGACGATGAGGTTGACGAGACTGGCAAACAAGAAGACGCTGGGGATATTCGGAGTATGTTGGTTGGTCGCCACTTTCCTCACTGGTTTGGGGATGTACATGACATCCTGCTCCAGTCACTGGTCATCACTCGCCACCACTGCCTCCACCCCCAAACTCCTCACCACTGCTGACAAGTTCCGCAAAGTAGGTTTACAATATGGATGTCTGTTTATATTGCAATTTTCTTCTGTCAATTTCTTTCTAATTGTGTCGGTTGTATTTTCTGACCATCTGTCTTTTTTATGCTTTTCTTTATTGATCTGTCACCTTTACAATATAACTTGCATGAAAAGAAAAATAAGTAAAGATAGATACTCAGCAAAATCCTCATCCAAGTTTATATTGATTAAAATATGTATAGACAGTTCAGGTACACAGTATAGCATCTATAGAGACACTGATATATAGTATAACAAGGATATACGTAATGGATGTATATAGTATAATATAGGCAATTAATGTATATCTGCTCGCTAACCTAAATGTACTAAAGACAATTCTCTTTGTTCTATTAAGTTTTCGATTGAGTTTATTGTCATTTTGCAACTTAGGGAAGAGATATTTTAATTTCGTTCATCTATTCCAGTTTCTGCCTTCCTTGGTTCACAATTATTCTCTAATTGCTTATCATTATGTGCTCAAGGTCGTTCATTTCTTATTTTTATTCCCTTATTTTATGATTTTGCTCCAACATCTCTCGTTACTGTAGTCAATATTACTACGCTACTTCATTTTCTAACAACATAACGTATCCTAACGAGGTTTTGTAAAACGACATTTCGAATTGACATTTTTTACTTATATAACAATTATAACACGTAACTATTGATTACGTGTTTAATTAATATATTTCACATTCTTGCTAATCTGTGTGTCGATATTGAACCAAAGGGGAACTAATTAACTTAGCCGCAATGTTGCTTCACTTTTCTTTACAGGTACTTTAACGGGCATTGTTCGGTGGATTTGGCATCCTGTGTACCGCCGGCAAGGCCATGGGCTCGTAACACAAGTCTTGCCCGCGGTGCCCACTCTTTCTCTGTGGAGTGATGTCAGAGAGTAACTGCCAGTACATCCTTTCCTCACACAGCCAAACTGTGCAATGCTCTGCCTTCTTCTGTGTTTCAATCCTATTGCAACCTGTCTCACTTCAAAATGCTGGTTTTCCGGTATTTGGTGTAGATCAAGTCTTTTTCTCTTTTTTTTTACTTTTTTCGCCCTCCGGGCCCTGTTGTGGGTCGATGACCTGTGCTCTGTTGGGCTATCCCCGTATAAAACGAATATATATGTTTTGGTAATTTACAATGACAGCACAACGGATGTGGGGGCTCGTGGACGCTTAGGGAGGGTTACTTGATAATGGTGACGGGTTTCCTGTTCAACTTGGCGGTGCTGGCGGTAATGGTGATTACTCTCGTCATTGAAAGACGCTCGATCACTTCTGTCAACAGCATCAGACAGGTAAGTGAATACGATATACCATCTAACCTGAACCTGACAATCTAACCCAGCTTAACCCTTTCGCCGCGTTTCACGCACTTACCATTTTATTCTGGCTACCGCCAGACCATTTTATTCAGCTTAGGGTAACCTCCCTCTGCAAAAGGGTTAACCTGACAACCTAACATAATCTTAACCTTTACCTAACCTGTCCTAACCTAACCTAACTTCAATCCTTAACATGACCTAACCCAAACCTAACCTAACCTAACCTTTATATAGAAAGAATTAATTTGCTATGTTTATAGTTGTATCTGAATATATTAGCATTATATATTAAGTTCGACTTCAATGTTTTCGCCATTTCCAAGGGGTCACTAACTCATGCATACTCCACGGAGTTACGCTTTCACAAAGGGGTTACTCCTTCACCACGGGGTTACTAACACGTTCAGTACATCCTCCACCACAAGGTTACTAACACGTACCTCCTCCACCAAGCTAACTCTCGCCTTCACCTTCGACAGGACTCTCCACCAGACTACGATACCCTAGCAAGCTCTGAGACGCCTCCGCCATCCTATTTCGAACTGGAGATAGACCAGCAGAACTGTGACTACAACTCCTCCGTTACGTCTACCCTCACTACCCCACCCCCAGCTACCCACTTGGAATATACACAATTGTCATCTAAAATTAAAAGTTGGCTTCAGAAACCTGGATACCCGCTAGGAACAGCTGTAAATACATCACAATGTATATTAAGTCTTCAGTACTAAGAAGGGGTATTGTACTTGACCGCCTCCATTTTCCCAACTGTGAAGTCAGGTACCTTTTTTTCAATTGATTTTATTCTAGATTATTATTAGTTCGGATGTATTTAAATTATTTCCACTTTATATGTTAAGCATTCTTCTTATAATGTTTATGTCACATTATTTAACATGATATTAAAAAGAAAAGCGATAATCTGACCTTTTATTGGTAGGAATATATGGGTGACCTAACCTTGTGCTCACTATATCCTTATGGACTTACTGATGTATATCTGAAGGGTATCTTGAATTTGTTTAAAGACTTAGTAAGGCGTAGGGATGCTGGGTGCGCGTAGTTCGCCATCGAGAACAAAGTAATATATATACACTAATAATGTTCTGTAGAGCGCGACTTACGCACCAATTCTGTACATATAACACTAACAACTTCACTGCTATTCCTCTTTATTACGTAGATGAGTAGTTAATGTTCAAAGTTGGCATGACAATTATTATTATCCGCAAAGACACTCTAAATATACTGAGACAATGGAAACGGGTTTGGTCCTATTTTGTTCATTATATCATTGATGGAATTTGTCCAGGTAAATTATATACATACTGCAGATATACAGTACTCTGTACCTGGACTTATTCTTACAAATTGATTGATTGATTAAAAATATAAATATTATAAATATGAAATATGAAACAAATCAGGAGTTATATATGAAATAACTGAAAAAGACTTGACTTTCATTAACATTATGCTAATGTACTAACTTGATGACGTCATGGCCCCAGAATGTAGACTCAGCAATAACAACTAATTACAAGTGATAATACGTAATATAAAATAAAAATAATTGATAATATTTGATATTTACAATAATGAGGTGTCACGTACTGTACGCCTCTTTAAACAGGTAAAATAACTAACTATCTCTCAAATCTAACATAACCTCGGTTTCTACAATGTAAACCGTTAATAAATACACTGAATTTACGGTATTTTGACAACCGTTGACTGCGTAAGGGTCTGTAGGGGGACAAGTTCAAACATTATTATCGTCATCATTATTATTATTATTATTATTATTATTATTACTTGACTGGCTTTCCACACACACCACCATCATAACAGTGAGTTAGCAGTGGCATTAAACTTCTTGGAATCTTATGTGGAGATATATGATGCCAGTAACTATTGACAGCCAAGTAAGTTCTGAGGCTATAAGTAATAAATCCTGGTTCTGGCGGTCCTCCAAGAGATTGAGATATGAGAGACGTGATATAGTACTTTGAGTTACAGTTTAGTGATAAGTGTCTCTTAGTGAGGAGAGATAGAGATTTGGATTGAAGACTTAATATTAACCTACCTAAACTAACGCTAGCCTAATCCAATGTGACCAAAACTAACACAACCTAATTTATGCCATCCCCCACAGCTATACGTCGGAGGTGTCTAGTCTTCAGGTTGGGGGTGTTTAACCCTCAGGTGATCCGAACACAGGGGTATCGTAACTATACCCGAGACTTACAGTAAATACTTTTTTGCACTCAGTGGCTATATCATTTCTCATGTATAGAACCAAACACACACATGTGCTTGAATACCCCAGACAGAGTGAGGCCAGACATAATACCTCAACACTCCTGTACCCACACATTTGTGAACAAGTCATTCCTTATGTCCAGAACTAAACAAAGAATTTATTTGAAGTACTCTGTAACATTCAATGCCATAATATCCGGACCACTGGGGTTAGTTATACTGACCCTTGTGAACTCGACTCTGTAATCCTTTTGCGCTAACGGTCACATGATGAGTATGGGGTGCACACAACTAGCCGCCGTAAGTGGCCAAAAAAAAAAAAGCACCTTGAAATTTGCAGGGACAGCTCCTGTAACCAATAGGACCTGGAAGTCTTCAGGAGAGAGAGGGCTGTGGTACTCGTCCGTGTAAATTAGCATCCTCATCTTCTTGAGTTTGGCCTCTTGTTCAGTGGCGGGCTTTGTACGAGGTAGGCGAACCTAAGAGGCCACCGAGGAGGATTTTTCTTGCTTATCTAATTCAGTTACCTTCTCCAGATCCAATGGAACATGGTTGAAGGAGGCCACGTAACAACAGGAAGATGAGATACACTAATAACCACTCTGGTAGTCGATGAACCAGGGTGGCGATGTATCCTCGTCGTAACTCTCTCCGATAATGAAGATAAAGTGGAAGAATCTCTGGGGGATGGAAGTCTACAAAGTTCCCCTCTGAGTCCAACCTCATAAAGGTATAATTGTCGTCAACTCCACTGCTGCTAGACCCATATTCAGGTGAGTTGAACAGTTCCGCGGCATCCCTGGTATAGCGAACGTCATTTAGATAATCCTCCCAGGAAAATCCGCGGTATGGGGAAGAGATATCATGCCAAGAGTAATCTCTCCTGGGGGCTTTCTGAGTCTTGACTTGTCCTTCGTCCTGCGGTTGGCTGTGTGAGAGAGGAGAGTGACAACTGTTGGGTTTAATATTATTATTACTTATATTATATACTATTGTTTTTAGTACTATCATTATTACTACTACTGCCACTACAGTCTACAGTACTATTATAACGAGTACTATAAAAGTTCCCTACATTAGTAACAGTAGTCTTACTTATAAAATTAAGTAGTACATCTCTCCTTATATACACACAAGTCGTAGTTTCATTAGTAAGTTATCGAACAAACTTATATTTTTTGACGGTATCAGAATAAGTTGACAGCATGTTTTATTTTATCGTTTTAATTAAGAGTAAATGATTAGTGTTATCCTTTGTTCACTCATTAACACACACACACACACACACATCCTGTTCTGATCATAATATTTTTGTGTGGATTAATTTTTATAATTTTTCTGTGATGTCGAAGTTGTTATCAGTGACAGGATTCAGCAGCACCTCACCAAACACCATTACCACTACCGTCACCATTACCACTACCGTCACCATTACCACTACCATCACCATTACCACTACCGTCACCATTACCACTACCATCACCATTACCACTACCGTTACCATTACCACTACCATCACCATTACCACTACCGTCACCATTACCACTACCGTCACCATACCACTACCGTCACCATTACCACTACCGTCACCATTACCACCACCATCACCATTACACTACCGTCACCATTACCACTACCATCACCACTACCACTGCCACCATTACCACTACCATCACCATTACCACTACCGTCACCACACCACTGCGACCACCACACCAGTGCCCACCATCACCACTACCATCACCATTACCACTACCGTCACCATTACCACCACCGCCCACCACCACCACCTCACCACCACCACCACCACCACCGTCACCATTACCACTACCACCATTACCCACTACCGTCACCATTACCACCACCGTCACCACACCACCTCCACCGTCACCATTAACACTACCATCGCCATTACCACTACCATCACCATTACCACTACCGTCACCATTACCACTACCATCACCATTACCACTACCGTCACCATTACCACTACCATCACCATTACCACTACCGTCACCATTACACCGTGACCATTACCACTAGTGTCACCATTACCACTACCATCACCATTACCACTACCGTCACCATTACCACTACCGTCACCATTACCACTACCATCACCATTACCACTACCGTCACCATTACCACTACCGTCAACCACCACTCACTACCGTCACCATTACCACTACCGTCACCATTACCACTACCATCACCATTACCACTACCGTCACCATTACACTACCGTCACCATTACCACTTACCGTCACCATTACCACTACCGTCACCATTACCACTACCGTCACCATTACCTTCTCGTCACCATTACAACTACCGTCACTCACACTAATTACCGTCACCATTACCACTACCATCGCCATTACCACTACCGTCACCATTACCACTACCATCACCATTACCCACTACCGTCACCATTACCACTCATCAACACCATTACCACTACTGTCACCATTACCACCGTTACCATTACCACTATCATCCATTACCATTACCGTCACCATTAATTAACTACCGTCACCATTACCACTACCGTCACCATTACCACTACCGTCACCATTACCAATTAACACTAACACCAATTTTTCATCACCATTACCACTACCGTCACCATTACCACTACTGTCACCATTACCACTACCGTCACCACATTACACTACCATCACCATTACCACTACCGTCACCATTACCACTCACCATCACCATTACCGTCACCATTACCACTACCGTCACCATTACGTTAATTCAACATCACCATTACCACTACCGTCACCATTACCAATTACCGTCACCATTACCACTACCGTCACCATTACCACTACCGTCACCATTAACACTACCATCGCCATTACCACTACACCGTCACCATTACCACTCTACCATCAACTACTACCACCGTCACCATTACCACTACCGTCACCATTACACCATCGCCACCACACCACTACCGTCATTACCACTACCGTCACCATTACCACTACCGTCACCATTACCACCACGTCCCATTACCACTACCGTCACCATTACCACCACCACCGTCACCATTACCACCACCGTCACCATTACACCACCATCGCCATTACCACTACCGTCACCATTACCACTACCATCACCATTACCACTACCGTCACCATTACCACTACCGTCACCATTACCACCTACTGTCACCACTTACCACTTACCATCACCATTACCACTATCATACTATTACACTACCGTCACCATTACCACTACCGTCACCATTACTACTACCGTCACCATTACCACTACCGTCACCATTACCACTACCGTTACCATTACCACTACCATCACCATTACCACTACCGCACCATTACCACTACCGTCACCATTACCACTACCATCACCACTACCATCACCATTACCACTACCGTCACCATTACCACTACCGTCACCATTACCACTACCGTCACCATTACCACTACCGTCACCATTACACTACCGTCACCATTACACTACCGTCACCATTACCACTACTGTCACCATTACCACTACCGTCACCATTACCACTATCATCACCATTACACTACCGTCACCATTACCACTACCGTCACCATTACCACTACCGTCACCATTACCACTACCGTCACCATTACCACTACCGTCACCATTACCACTACTGTCACCATTACCACTACCGTCACCATTACCTTACCGTTACCATTATTGCACTGTCACAATTACACTACCGTCACTATTACACTACCGTCACCATTACTGTCACTATTAACTACCGTCACCATTACCAATTACCGTCACCATTACCACTACCGTCACCATTACTAATTACCGTCACCATTACCTTTACCGTCACCATTACACTACCGTCACTACTACTACTGTCACCATTACCACTGTCACCATTACCACTACCGTCACCATTACCTTACCGTCACCATTACACTACCGTCACCATTACACTACCGTCCTTACACTACCGTCATCATTACCACTAGTGTCACCATTACACTACCGTCACCATTACCGTCACTATTACACCGTCACCTCTCATTTACCACTAGTGTCACCATTACCTACCTACCACCGTCACTACCACTACCGTCTACTACCGTCACCATTACCACCCGTCACCATTACCTTACCGTCACCATTACTACCGTCACCATTACACTACCGTCACAATTACACTACCGTCATCATTACCACTGGTGTGCCTTCCACTTCGTCCACTACCGTCACTATTACACTACCGTCACCACTACCACTACCGTCACCATTACCACTACCGTCACCATTACCTTGCAATCACCATACTTTACCGTCACCATTACACCGTCACTATTACACTACCGTCATTACACTACCGTCATCATTACCACTAGTGTCACCATTACCACTACCGTCACTATTACACTACCGTGACTTACCATGGTGAAGGTCAACCGCTAACTGGTGTCTGGCTGCCTCGGCTCAGCTCGGTATAGTTAACAGTTTTACTGCTACAGGGAAGCTCTGACGTAAGTATCCACTCTGTATGACAACAGTAAACATTGCCACCAAAGCTGAAAATCCTATTATAACAGGTAGTAGATATTCATACAGACGTTGTAGATAGACCAGTGTGATGTTGGGAATCTCTTGGTGACGTAGGAGTATAAATGCATGATAAGTTTTATTTATTTCCATTGGTATTAATCTTCCGTATAAATAAATATAAATTAGTGTTTTCAAAAATTCATAAATTAACTTATCCTTAATTGGAGATATAACTTATAAAAAGAGACTAGGTTCAATGTCGTTGTCATTTTGAACATCGTGAGAGGCGGTAAGATAACATTAGTCGCCTTTATCACAATTCTCTCTTGTTGACGTGCTATAGAAGGGTTAATGAAAGACAATAATTATGAAATATATATTAAAGCATCATTATAACCTGGGAGAGGACTGACCTTGAACTTTGTACAGTAAGGTCACTAACCACACCATACACACAGTAAGGTCACTAACCACACCACACACACAGTAAGGTCACCACCATACCAGTAAGGTCACTAACACACCACACACACACAGTAAGTCACTACCAACCACACACAGTAAGGTCACTAACCAACACACACAATGTCACTACCATACAGTAAGGTCACTAACCACCACACACACAGTAAGGTCACTAACCACACCATACACACAGTAAGGTCACTAACACCATACACAGTAAGGTCACTAACCACCATACACAGTAAGGTCACTAACCACCATACACACAGTAAGTCACTAACCACACACACACACAGTAGTCACTAACCACCACCACACACAGTAGGTCACTAACCACACCATACACACAGTAAGGTCATCACACCATACACAGTAAGGTCACTAACCACACCATACACAGTAAGGTCACTAACCACACCCATACACAGTAAGGTCACTAACCACACCATACACAGTGGTCACTAACCACACCACACACACAGTAAGGTCACTAACACACCATACACACGTTAAGTCTAACACACCACACACACACAGTAGGTCACTAACCACACACCACACACAGTGGTCACTAACCACACCATACACAGTAAGGTCACTAACCACACCATACACAGTAGGTCACTAACCACACCATACACACAGTAAGGTCACTAACCACCATACACACAGTAAGGTCACTAACACACCATACACAGTAAGGTCATAACCACACACATACAGTAAGGTCACTAACCACACCACACACACACAGTAAGGTCACTAACCACACCATACACACAGTAGGTCACTAACCACACCATACACAGTAAGGTCACTAACCACACCATACACACAGTGGTCACTAACCACCATACACACAGTAAGGTCACCACACCATACACAGTAGGTCACTAAACACACCACACACACAGTAAGGTCACTAACCACACCATACACACAGTAAGGTCACTAACACACCATACACACAGTAAGGTCACTAACCACACCATACACACAGTAAGGTCACTAACCACACCATACACAGTAAGGTCACTAACACCATACACAGTAAGGTCACTAACCACACCATACACACAGTAAAGTCACTAACCACACCACACACACACACAGTAAGGTCACTAAACACCATACACACAGTAAGGTCACTAACCATACAGTAAGGTCACTAACACACCATACACACAGTAAGGTCACTAACCACCATACACACAGTAGGTCACTAACCACCATACACAGTAAGGTCATAACACACCATACACAGTGGTCTAAACACCATACAACACCCATCACAAGGTCACTAACCACACACACAGTAAGGTCACTAACCACACCATACACACAGTAAGGTCACTAACCACACCATACACAGTAAGGTCACTAACCACACCATACACACAGTAAGGTCACTAACCACACCATACACACAGTAAGGTCACTAACCACACCACACACACAGTAAGGTCACTAACCACACCATACACACAGTAAGGTCACTAACCACACCATACACACAGTAAGGTCACTAACCACACCATACACACAGTAAGGTCACTAACCACACCATACACACAGTAAGGTCACTAACCACACCATACACACAGTAAGGTCACTAACCACACCATACACAGTAAGGTCACTAACCACACCATACACACAGTAAGGTCACTAACCACACCATACACACAGTAAGGTCACTAAAATACCCATAAACCCTTTAAGTCAACTAAACTACATAACCATGAGCAAATCCTGGATGCTGGATAACTATGAAGGCTTATTAACACTAGGGAAATTATACTTAGTACTTATGTCTATCAACACTGTACACGCCTCACATCCAACCATAGTACACTGTGTAGCTGAACAAGATGTTATAATGGTAGCTGTAATCTGCATGAGGTCACGGAGTTAGGTTAAGGTTAAAGTGGGGTTAGGTTAGGTTAGGTTACGTTACGCTAGGTTACGTTAAAGTATGGGTTAGTTCAGGTTAGGTGGAGGTTTAGGTTGGGTTAGGTTAAAGTTTGGGTTAGTTCAGGTTAGGTAGAGGTTTAGGTTGGGTTAGGTTAAAGTTTGGGTTAGTTTAGGTTAGGTAGAGGTTTAGGTTGGGTTAGGTTAAAGTTTGGGTTAGATTAGGTTAGGTAGATGTTTAGGTTGGGTTAGGTTAAAGTTTGGGTTAGTTCAGGTTAGGTAGAGGTTTAGGTTGGGTTAGGTTAAAGTTTGGGTTAGATTAGGTTAGGTAGATGTTTAGGTTGGGTTAGGTTAAAGTTTGGGTTAGTTCAGGTTAGTTAGGGGTTTAGGTTGGGTTAGGTTAAAGTTAAGGATTCAGGTTAGATTAATTACAGTTTGTTTGGGTTTTGGCTTGAGTTAGGTTAGGTTAACTTCAGTTTAAATTAGGTTAGATTTGGGTCAGGTTAGGAATAGGTTAACTTGTGATAGATTCGGTATAACTAGCTTATATTAAGTTAGATTTGGTACAGCTAGCTTACTTTAAGTTAGGTTAAAGTTAAGTTAGTTTAGGTTAGGAAAAGTTAGTTTATGACTAAGTTAGCTAAGACTAGGCTTGTTCTCTATTAAGAATTATCCCGACGAATTGATTTATTTCTTCATTACCTATATTCATTACAATAGCAAACCATCACAAAGAAGTTATCACAACAACAAGGCTTCAGTAATCTCTAGATACCTAACCCCCGAATTATGGCAACCTGCAAACAGCTACCAAAACAAATAGGCTATCTACAGTCTATGGTACTGTACACTTGTCAACATTTCTCAAGTCATTTTTTAAGCAAAATTGTTTGTGCAAAAAAAATATCATGACGGAGATACTAAGTCATTTATTCATTTATTTATTTACTTATTTATGGCCTAATGATCGCTTTTTCAGTTCTGACTTAAAGATTTCTTTTTCTCCAATAACGACTGATTCCAATAATAGCTCTTGGCCATACAGCATATTACGTTTAAAGTAACATATACGAATCTATTGCCCTTAATCTAAACCCAGCCCAAACTATCCAAGAATCATTAAGTCTGGTTAGATTAAGTCATGATAGGTTGTATTTCAGGTTGGGTTAGATCGGGATAAGCTGGGGGTGGAGTAGGCTTGGCTTGATTACGTTGGTTGCTTCCTGTAAATTGAAATAATAAATGACAAAACGGTCCCGTGTGTGATACTTTTTCAACATTGTATTTCTTGCCATTCTCAAACTACGCAGAATTTCAGGATAAAGTGACAACCAGCGCACTTCTCCAAGCAAGACTTTATACATTATTTATTCTCCCTTCACAAGACGGTCAGGGATATACAAGGGATATACAAGGTTTTAGCGCGAAAAAAGTTTCCATTTTGTATGTCCCATCGAGATGTAAACAGAATGAGTGTGTGTGAGCTACCCAAGGCCATTTAGAAAACCATTTAGAACGAAAAGAACTCAGGGAGTTTGATATTCTTGGCCATTTATGATACAAACATTTTTTAGACACATCAACCCAAAGACAAAACCATTTTATGACGTTAAAAAGAAAATATATATATATACTGTATAATATAAAACAGGGAACTTCAAGACACAAATTTGGAAACTTTAAAAATATTATTATCATCATTATTATTATTAATCTATTTGGGTAGGTGTAGATCGTTCTAAAAATTTATAAAAAAATAAAATAAAATAAATAAATAAAATACATCTCTAAGAGTATACTTCAGGCTTGAAAAACGACTCTGGTAAACCAAGCATCATGTTTGCACCACCCAACAACACACATCGGAGGGGTAGAATGTTGTTAGTGATGAAAATAGTATCAAATATGTATACCTAAAGTAGATGGTAAAGTTGCTGGAGTGTGTGTGTGTGTGTGTGTGTGTGTGTGTGTGTGTGTGTGTGTGTCAATTAACTGTGAAATCGAATGCGCAGAGATCAGTGAAACCTGGGTAAATGGTATACAGTTGCGATGTATTTCCAGACAGTACACACAATATAGAATGTTAAGTAATATAAACACTAAATATGTCTTAAACTGAAATAAAAAAAATATATAATGCGTATATGGAAGTGCGTTATCGATATCTACTCTCATCCGGAAGAAGATGATGACGTCATGGGTTCAACAACTGACGCTGATCTTACCAGCTTTTACTGTTGACAGTGTATATGAGTACAGTATGGTACACCCTTCATGGATATTAAACTTGTAAGTATTTAAAAATCTGTCTTAAAACAGAAAATATGTTGTAAGCATAAACTATTATTTTTTTTTTTTACTATGTGGCCAGTCTTCCCGCGGTCTTGTTAAACTCAGCCACCCGTTGTCTGAGTTAGTTGATAAATACTGTAAGTATTTTTTGACATACCACTGTACATATAACATCGTTCAGGGTGGCCACTTGTAACACGATCTTCTACGGTGTTCGCCAGAGTCGTTCTCCACGCCTGTATTTATAACGCCAAACTGTAGCAACAATAGTTCTTAACCATACCAAACTTTGAAGGTAATTCTTTATTATAGTAATTACCTCTTAAGCTTTATCAAACCTTGGAGATATTTCTGAGTGTAATGAACAACTGTGAGTGACTTACACCTGTTTATATGTTAGTTATATCCTGGGGACTCAGTGTTAATTTAGTCGCCATTAACTTGTCACAAGGAACGGGGCGGAACTTACTTAAGTCTTACCTAAATATTACCATCATTAACATTTTCCAACATACTGAAATTTTTAAAATCAATTACTTAGTCAATTTACACTTTAATAATACAATTTATATGAATATCTACTCTAACTGATATTTTTCATTGGTGTTTCAGTTACAATGTAAATTATCTCTTATTTACTCAACATATTTCTCTTCCTCAGTTTCACCTATCTCGACAACTTTCTTTTTCATGTAAGCATTATAAAACAGAGTACAGTACAGTACAGTATAGGAAGTCTCTTGGACACAACATTCACAAACCTGACAACAAAAGAAGTCGTCTTTACCTGTCAACCACACCTCTACAGTACTGTTTATCTTAAGCGTGGATGTTATTTACATCATTACAGTATTTTAACATTACTTTAACATCCTGTTCTTAGCAGAAGTTTAACTGCTCTGACTCAAGGCTAAAACATTGAATCAGAGGACAACTGGAAATAAATACAAAAACATCTACTATTAAGTTTGTAAGATATTTACAAATCGTCAAATATACAAACATTGTATAACAATGTTTATTATTATATCACATAAAGGGGCGCGGGTCGTATTGTTTACTAATAATATTTTTTAATTCCTAAACGCAGAGTACGAATCACCAAGTATGAATAAATGTAAATATTAAACATTAGTTAACCACATAAGGAAGCTAGCCACACAAAAGCCCCCAGAGACAGTACACAGGCCACAACCACCCCAAACATGGAGGAACAATTAAATCTATTTTAAAACATTTGAAATTTTGTTTGGTTGCGGAAACTAAATGCATCACAATAACATTTCTATAGTCCCGCCGTCTTTTAAATAATGTTAATAATAAAATAATTTTTTTTTATAAATAGAGCAGAGCTAAGTTAGTTTGTACAATATAAGCTTAGTGTCCGCATCACCGCACCAGCAGTGATAAAATATATTAGCCCCGCGTCCCTCTAAGTTTCCAAAAGGACTGTTATTATCTTTGAGTCTAGAGACCATGGGTACGGCCCCTACTTGGTGATGAATTCTTTATATGTGTAAACTGTACAGTGCAACAAACTATATGAAAACAAGATCAGTTGGGGGTAATAAATATTTCAGCTTTTAATGTGGAGTGATTGTAGGCAAGGCTCCCAAGTTTTCAACCTTACCTAATATTATTTAAACTAACCTAAATTACCTGTCTGATATAAATAATTAACTCAGATAATCCAAATAATTACTTAAACTAACCTAACCTAACCCCCAAAACTAACCTAATCTAATCAGACGTAAATCCAAATAAGCTAAGTTTATCTAACTCAAATGTCAGAATCTAACTTAAATATGCTAATCAAACCTAGCTTAATCTAACCATAGTAACGTAATCTAACCCAGATAAGGTAATTTAACACAAATAAGTTAATCAGGCACATATCAATTAGCGTTTGTGAGTTGACTGAACTCAGATGGCAGGAGACAAAGTTGATTGGTGAGGTGAGGTGAAGGCTGCCATCCTGAGTGAGTGGGTGGTGGGCGGGTGGGTGGGTGAGGGCGGCTCACTGGTTCTCTAACTCATACTCGAGGGGGTCATGTAGGCAGGTGAAGAAGAACTTGTTGAAGGCGTTGATGAGGTGGTATCTGTTGAGGTCCAGCATGTAGTCGTCGTCTGTGTACACCTGAAAAAAAGAGGAATACACTTGTACGCACATACACGTTAAGGTAAAACAGTCATGAATCGACATGCGCACACACGTACACACAAACGCACACTACAGCACGGACGTTTACGTTATTATTGCTACGAACTAAATGTCATATACAGTATATATATTTTTTAGGGAAACATTACAAAAGTTCTAAATAACTCGGGAACATGATCAATAATCTCTACATCTTCGTCATCCTCAACTGGCATTCAACATCTCACAAAAAAAACAAAGTCTAGAGAAAAAAAAAACGATATTTCAACACATATCTATGTTACTATTTTTCTATTCAAAGTTTTTTTTTTCCAGTGTAAACATCGCGTTACGGTGCTGGCGACCTGCCCTTGTGGTCTGCCGGGCTGGACAACACACCACGCATCAACAACCTGACGAGAAACACACGGTAAGATTTTGTTGTTGTTTTTACTGACGTCACTACCAGTCGAGAGTGATCTTCCTTTTGAGGGGACTGTCGAGGCAGGACTTCTGAAGCATGAAGCGCTCCAGGATATTGTAGAAGTGAGTCCGGACTGACGTGAGCTGATACGTCATATCCGTGTATACCTATGAGAGGGGGAAACAGTGGTAAGGCGTCGTGGGTATACCTGTAGGAGCCCCCACTACCCGGGTTATATCTTTGGTATATCTGTAGGAGCCCCCACTACCCGGGTTATATCGTGGGTATACCTGTAGGAGCCCCCACTACCCGGGTTATATCTTTGGTATATCTGTAGGAGCCCCCACTACCCGGGTTATATCGTGGGTATACCTGTAGGAGCCCCCACTACCCGGGTTATATCTTTGGTATATCTGTAGGAGCCCCCACTACCCGGGTTATTTCGTGGGTATACCTGTAGGAGCCCCCCTGGTTATATCTTTGGTATATCTGTCCCCACTACCCGGGTTATATCGTGGGTATACCTGTAGGAGCCCCCACTACCCGGGTTATATCTTTGGTATATCTGTAGGAGTCCCCACTACCCGGGTTATATCGTTGGTATACCTGTAGGAGCCCCCACTACCCGGGTTATATCGTGGGTATACCTGTAGGAGCCCCCACTACCCGGGTTATATCGTGGGTATACCTGTAGGAGCCCCCACTACCCGGGTTATATCGTTGGTATATCTGTATATAGGTCGGTGGGTGTATGTGTAACTATACTACATGGTACGTGGTTGGGTGTAAGTGTAAAGGAACTAACTATATACTATACAAGGTGTTCATAGTGTATATGTGTCAAGTTATTCACCTTTAGTACAGCTGTAGTTATACATTAGTACTTAGGACTGTGGTAAAAGCATAAATATTAATTAAAAGTATTTTGCCAAAGAAAAAAGTGAACGAAGATCTGGAAAAAAATATAGTGTGAAAAATGGGAGACATAATGAGTGTTTATGTGAGGGAGGAAGCGGAGGGACTTACAGTATATAGGTGGAGGCTGAAGCAGAAATAATAGTAATTAAAATATACTACGTAAATGATAATTAAATATGTTTATTTATCTAAGGCAACACAGTAATTAATTAATCTTTCTTGAATTATATAACAGTATAAATAAGGCAGTTGTGTTTAATAATTATTTATGTCTGTTAAGCAAAACAAAACTGTCATACAAACAAACATATAAAGTAAAAAAAAAAGCTTTATAAATAAAAAAACCCAAATATATTGGAATTTAGTTTAGCTTAGATTAGAAAAGTAAAATAATCTACTTGCTTATGTTATTGTAAGCTCAAGTGTTGACCTCTGAGGCTGGTGTGTCAGGGTCAGGCCTTATGTTTGTACTTCAATAATATCATACGTCTGGCAGTGATGTACCGTACAATCTGCCGCCATTTCAACTTGTAGAATAGATCGTACAGTTTCTACCGTCTAACTATTTCAATCGTCGTACAAACTACACGAAGACGATGCTACAGAAGAAAAATTGTAACATATCACAAAATTTTCCTGGATATTTGTAGTATATTATGTTCAATAGTTCACTGGGTAACTCTCTTAGATCAAATTCGCGAGGTTATGGTCGCCAAAATGGTATCGCGGACAAAGTTACTCGTATAAATTTGCCGAACTTTGAGAATACAGGTCCTGGTGATGGGTGGTGGGCGTGTGTAAGTGAGGGGGTGGGCGTGTAGAGTACCGCGGGCGTGAGACTTAATCGGAGAGTACAGGTGTGGGTGTAAGGGAAGGAACCAGAGTAGGCGTGTGTGAGGGCGGGCGTGTGTAGAGACGTACCACATGAGTGAAGTAGGACTCCTGGGAGATGAGGGCGTGGGCCAGGAGGAAGGAGTGGTGGGCGGAGGGGTCGCGGGTGCCGTGGGCTAGCAGCACTCTGTTAGCCCCTAGGTGTGGTGCCAACCGGGTCAAGTCACTGTCCTCGTACCGGCGACCTGACCCCTCACTCTCCGCTGACCCCAAAAGACGTTCCGCCCAGAACGATCCTGTGAGAGAGTAGGGAGTGAGAGAGAGAGAGAGAGAGAGAGAGAGAGAGAGAGAGAGAGAGAGAGAGAGAGAGAGAGAGAGAGAGAGAGAGAGAGAGTGTGAACGTCTTTTGAGTGAGATAGCCTGGAAACGTAAAGAGAGAAAAGAGAAGGATGAAAGAGGAAACATGATGATAGATGGAAACTCAGATTTATTTGAAGGGAAATTTGGTTGTTGTCCCAATTCGGATTTACGAATTGAATCCGATTAAATGTTTTTGTAATTCTCAGATAACAACCAAAAGCAAAAGTAATTTCCGATGTGCTGTAATGGAAGCAATCAATTGTTGTTTAAGAATAGACGAGAAGAGGAAGAGAGAGTGACGGGGAAAATAGAGAGAGAGAGAGAGAGAGAGAGAGAGAGAGAGAGAGAGAGAGAGAGAGAGAGAGAGAGAGAGAGAGAGACAAGGAACTGACCGTGGGCCCGCCAGTCTACCACGGGGTTGACAGCAGCCACACACTTGAGCAGATCTGGGGCAAGGGCAGCGGCGTCCACGGCCAGCGAGGCTCCTGACCCCCACCCCCACACACCCACGTTCAGGGGATCTAGGAAGTCGAACTGCTGCAGCATCTTCCTGGAACACAAGACAATTTTTTATATCATCCTGGAAACACGGAAATTGGTGGTTAATCTTCACGGAATACAAGAAATTGTCTTTTTGTTTGGCCTATTAGTGTAATAACCACAGCTTCTACTTCCTCACTTCTGTCGCTTATAAAACAACTAAAACTTACGGTCCTACACTGCAGGTATCAGCCATCGCCTTTGTTTGTACTGACTCTGTGACTCTGGAATGACACTCGTTAACTAGAGTGGTACTAACTGTTTGAGTAATGACAACGTACTACTGTCTTTGACTGTATACAATGGTTTTGACTGAGTGAACTTGAACTGGCACAGACTGGTGATTGATGGTACTAACTGTATGACCCGCGACTGGTATTGGGCGAGGGTGTGAGTGGAGGCGCGGGTGGACGGGTCGCCTCCCCACAGCTGGACCCGGGCGTGGGCGACCTGGTGACCCGAAGACAGGTACTCCTTCCATCCCAGGTGCCACAGTCTCTCCTCCACGTCCTGTTCTGCCGGGCCGACCCTACACCACCAGGAGGAAGAGCTCACATCAGTAGTGTGTTACAAAGGGGACTTGTGACTTAGTTCAGCGACTGCAGGTGCCTGAGGTATGATGCCCGTTAGAACAGATACAATATAAATTATCCCTGACAACAGCTAATAATGTTTACTTGTGTGATAAAGACTGTCGTAAACGATATGAAGGAGGCGAAATTTTATGATTAAATTGGGAGAGGCATCTTTAGACGTAGGGGAGAGAGAGAGAGAGAGAGAGAGAGAGAGAGAGAGAGAGAGAGAGAGAGAGAGAGAGAGAGAGAGAGAGAGAGAGAGAGAGAGAGAGAGAGAGAGAGAGAGAGAGAGAGATAACTCACATCTGGACGACGAGGGGGAAGAGGAGGGTGTCGTCATCTTTGGACCAGCCAGGGGGAAGCGTGAGGGTAACGGCAGCATGTAGGGCCGGCGCCAGGGCCACGTCCATCGAGTATACTATGGGCAGGGCCAAGTCTTTCAGGGCCAACCTGTGACCCAGCAGTGATACCAGATTATTTTACAAAGCTTACAACAGTCCGGAGTGACTCGTACAGTAAGGTTCAACCAGCAGTGAGTGTAATGGTGTAGTATATATGTTGGGATGATACGTATAAAAAGATAAAGTAATTCTCAAATATAGGAGTCCTCGATCTCACTTGGTTACTGAATTATAGAAAACGCGGGTCTTGGACGGGTAACTCCTCTAAACATAACCAAACCTCAGACCTTAGAGAGAGTTTAACACACCTAGACTCTGATGGTACAACAGAGGTAACTCACCTTAGTTTAGATTGTTTGTTTAGAGGTACGACGGGGCCACTTCCATCAAGGGGGAGGAGGTGTGAGGAAGGGAGGTCGGAGCCCGTACAGATGACCACAATATGTGTAAGAGTGGGGCTGGGGTAAGCCATCACGTAGGGGCACCCCATGTGACAGGTAATGCAGTAGACCTTCTGGTGCCCCATCGACACACTGTACACCTGCTGGCGACCTGCCCCGTTCTCCAGCTCTGCCCAGAGGAAGGTTTTAACACTCATGCAATGTTTATCTCACCTGATATAGATTTTTAAGTCAGTTTCTAATCCATTAAATGCTTTTATATATATAATCTCTTTTAACAACTGTAATGGCAGCAGCGCCATATATAACGATTGTGAGTAACATCATAATCTTAGGGACAAATTTAATGGCATCTCTCTTGACAACTTTTGTATAAGACGACCCCCTGCCCTCCCCTGCCCTGCCCTGCCCTCTCCTGCCCTGCCCTCCCCTCTCAAAGGGTACACCAAGACAACATCACTGGCCCTGTGTCTCACCTGAGCCCCTGAAGTAGACGAGGCTGTCATTGAGCACGTAGCCGAGGACCTCAGTCACATGGTAATCCTCCAGGGTGAGTGGGGCATGCCGGCCCTCGCGCGCGCCCACCAGAGCGACGTGGTTGTGCCAGGCGCCAGACAACGTCCTCACTGACCAAGGGAACACTGCCCAGCTGCCCGCCCACACCACCGACCGCACCACAGGCGACACTCCGCCCCCCTCCTTGTGGTTCTCGTGTACCTGAGGGCATGGCAAGAGTCGTGGTGGAGTTCCTATGATCTCTTGTTTACATTGTTTCTTGGCATAAGTGTACTCTCTCACTCTCTCTCTCTCTCTCTCTCCACCAAGACTCACCAGAGAACAGTTCCACAGAGCTTGGTGATCGCAGGTGGAGAGGATGGCCGTAGTCTGGTCCCTCGAGGCCCAAGACGCCCACACTGTCGACCCGTCCACCCACCCCACCGTGACCAGGTAATGGGACCTGTGGGGGGGGGGGACACCTGGTTAATGGGAGTCTCTCATAATGCGTAATGGGATCAACGCGGAAGATCGTCGTTAATTTGCTCCCTGTATTAGCCCCGGTCTAACACACAGCAATAAATGTGGGTTACATACATTAGGTTTATATAATTACATCACCCACGGTAACTATGAGCCGTGAGTAGTCATTAAGTGGACACATGACATTGTATTCCCACTGTACCCTCACACCTCGGCCGTAGAGTTATCAATTAAAGTAGCCGGCTATCACCAGTTCAACTCCCGTCTCTGAGCCACTGAGACGTGTGTTCCAAGAAGCTAATTATACCCAAGGCTTCGTCCAATATTAACGCTCACAGGTTAAACATCTATGAATGTTGCTTCCAGTTCACCTCTAATTAGTGACTCCACCGGAAGCTACAGCATGCCTTAGTATACATAATGGGGTACCTAGTTAGACACTCCTGTGGTTGAGATCGTAGTTAATGGGGTTCCCTTATACACAGTGAACTAATAGATAATGGGAGATAGTTAAGTCTTCAGAAAATGATTATAGAGTGAACCATAAGGTGATATAATCAGTGATACCAACACTCTGATATAATTTAACAGTCGAGTGTAATAGACAAATTATATACCTCCTATAATCTTCTTCTGGTACATGTTTCTCTTAGATTATAATAAAAAAATAATGAATTAAATATAATTCATTAACAAAGGTAAAGTAGAAGAAATCCATAACATGTCAATAGAAAATAATTAATTAGTTGTCAAGGAGACCAACTCACACGATACCAAAGATTAATAGACTGACCAAAACAACAACAACGCTGCCAGACGTATAAACACGGAGGTACAGTATGGCTTATTAGACACTATATACTGTAGGTTAGCCATTAGACATACTCTTTATAGCATGCTCTGGTAGGTATACTTATTATAGACATATTGTTAAAGATGTTTAGTTTGGTGTGTGTGTGTGTGTGTGTGTGTGTGTGTGTGTGTGTGGAGGGGGGTTATAGTGTGTCATTGGATCTATGCAAGAGCTATGTAATCATCTTCACACACACACACACACACACACACACACACACACACACACACACACACACACACTTTGAGCCACTAAAATAACCTTCAATATAACAGAACGTGAAGTATATTAATTAAGGAAGGGACAGGTAAGGTGAACAACAGTCATCCAAAACACAGGTGTATGACAGGTATATAACAGGTGTATGACATGTATAGAATAGGTATATGACAGGTATATAACAAGTATATGATAGGTATATAAATAGGGATATAAGCAAGTATATAATAGGTACATAAACGTTATATAATAGGTAAATAGTGGTATCATAAGAGGGTGCTATAGTAAATATATTCAACTAAGGGAACAGTTATACAAGACGTCAGGTAATGTTGCTACGGAACACCTTAGCTTACTTTACTTGATAATTAAACATCCTAACGCTACTTGGGAGGAGACTAGGCTTTGGTACGTCTAGGTAGGTTAGTTGAGCGTTAGGTTAGGTTAGTATTAGCTTTGATTAGTGTTAGGGCATTGAATTATTAGGTGGAAATAGGTTAGCGTTTAATCTTCAGGTGTTCCGATGATATATGATGATTCACCTTCAATTACCTGTACGATATTTCATTAGACAAATATTGATTGAGGTGTAATTAAGTTAATACATTATAACAACAAAAAATTATGTTATTTATGTTAATTAATAATAAGGCTTCAAAGACGAAACAAATGAATAGGAGAATGAAGTGACGAAAGGAAATAATTAACGTCCGAAAGAATGGAAGAAATGAATGTAATTATAATCAAAATAGCGAAAATAATCAGATAATGCCACTTGGAACTAGACAACGAAGACGCCGCGCCACCAACACCGCTGCTGCGTCAGACCACGAAACAAGTCACGATTATTTTGCTTCACTACACTTATTATTAACTCACAAACTTCATAAACTGATCCATCTTCCCCAAAAAAATAAACCGTAATAATATATATTTTCACGGTAAGAAATCTCAAACTTGTCATACTGTAGATGTTACTAAAGAGAGATAAATTTGATTGTCATATATGCCTGAGGATTTAACTGCCTCGGTGATATGTGTTTAACCGACCTTGTAGCTGTAGCGCTTGAGGACATTAAAACAACATTTTACCTCATATCAAGGAATTATTTATTATATTTTTTAAGTTTTGTAAAATTTAGAGAATTTATTAACTGATCTATTGCTTTAAGACCTCAGGTAGATGTACAGGAATACACTACACAACAGATAAAGTAGGTAGAGTAACTAACAGAAAGACGAACAGAGATAAATTTATAGGCAGATTAACTAACAGTCATATTAACTAACAGACAGATTAACTAACAGATAATTAACACTTAGATAATTTTCACTGTCAAATAACTACAATAACAGGAACAACAAGATCATTTTCAACGGCAAACAACTACAACAACAACAACAGGTGACAAACTACAATGAAATACAGCTACATGATCAACAGTAAACAATTTAATAAACAGTAAACAATAATAAACATCGACTCTAAACACTTAAACAAAAATACTGTAAAGGGATTAAAATATCGTAGTGAAGGGGTTAAGTTATCGTACTCAAGGATTTAAGTTGTCGTACTCAAGGGATTAAGTTATCGTACTCAATAGGTTAAGTTATCGTACTCAAGGGTTTAAGTTATCTTGTTCATGGGTTTAAGTTATCGTGATCAAGGGTTTAAGTTATCGTACTCAAGGGATTAAGTTATCGTACTCAATAGGTTAAGTTATCGTACTCAAGGGTTTAAGTTATCTTGTTCATGGGTTTAAGTTATCGTGATCAAGGGTTTAAGTTATCGTACTCAAGGGATTAAGTTATCGTACTCAATAGGTTAAGTTATCGTACTCAAGGGTTTAAGTTATCTTGTTCATGGGTTTAAGTTATCGTGATCAAGGGTTTAAGTTATCGTACTCAAGGGGTTAAGTTATCGTACTCAATAGGTTAAATTATTGTATTCAAGGGTTTAAGTTATCGTAATCATGGTTTTAAGTTATCGTACTCAAGGGGTTAAGTTATCGTACTCAATAGGTTAAGTTATTGTCCTGAAGGTGTAGTATATCTTACTCCCTAATATGACCTCTAAACCAACGGGCGCTTGAATATATGATACCAACACGACATTGATGGACGTTATAGCCCTCCATCTTGGTACTAGAGAGATAAAAACTACCAAATATTAAACATTCACAAGGACAGATGCCATTATGTGTTACAGCAGAACACGACGACGTACTAACATCAACATTTATAATGAAATATACACAGGGAACATTCTAACAACTACAGGGGTAACAAGAACTACAGGAACATTGAACATTGAACACGGAGCAGTGTGTAACAAGGTGCTCAATACCTTATGAACTATACCCTGTCGTCAGGCGGTGGACGGCAGACCTTACACTGAGTGAGCCAGGGACGGGGGCTCCTCACTGCCCGCCACATATTCGTTCTATCCAGTGTAGCAGTGCAGCACTCACAGCTTGTTATACCGTCATTTACTGGCCTTAAAGATCAAACTGAACCAAACTTAAACTTAGTTATGAAGGGGAACAACATTAAGCAACATAATAATAACAATAATAAAGACTTAGGCTTGTACGGTACTGGATAGTTAACGAATATACTGTATCCCGCTGTGTTGTGTCAGGTGGTGGATGTCAACAAGTGGTCGCTTAAACAAGGGAATATAATGTTAGTATCTAAAAATATTACCATTCTGCTTTAATTACTTGTTTTGTAAAATCTAACGTTAAATATTAATGTTAGTGTTAAAAAAAAATCATGTTTTATCGTTAAATCCGTCCTGAAGGGTTTAAGATTAATATAATTCTTTATATATAAACACAATGGTCATGCGCGTAGACCTAACTTACATCTGTGTACAGTTTACTCTATTAGCACTAAACAAAAGTATCTCTACAGTCTCATATAAAAGCTTCAAATAGACTCAATATAAACCAGAAAAAATATTTATAAAAGAAATATAGAAAATATATTTGTTCATTAAAAATCCACTCGGAGGATAATGCAGAAGTGAATTGGGGGATTTTAGTGTGAGTTTCAAGACAGAGAGAGAGGCAGGAGGAGGAGGTGTAGGGAAGGTACTTACTCGTTGATGGGAGGTGGAGGTACGAGTCTGGTCCTGGGGGGCGGCTGTCTACTGGAGGTAAGGTCGTACACCCACACCGACACCTCCGGAATTATCGTGTCCACCTGCCCAACACATCCCACTTAGTGTACATGAATTATAACGATTATTTTAACATACACAACACTTAGTTAAAGAATTAAGAGAAGATATTAAACAGTATACCAACTAAACTAACCCAACCTAACTTAACCTAACCTAACTTAACCTAACCTAACTTAACCTAACTTAACCTAACCTAACTTAACCTAACCTAACTTAACCTAACTTAGCCTAACCTGACTTAACCTAACCTGACTGAACATACACAACACTTAGTTTAAGAATTTGTAGAAGTTTTGTTTTGAACAGTATACCAACTAACCTAACCTAACCTAACCTAACCTATCCTATCCTATCCTAACCTAACCTAACCTAACCTAACCTAACCTAACCTAACCTAACCTAACTATCCTTAAAACCCTAATCTAACCAAATCTGACAAGGGTATAGTTGGGTTTGACCCCTTGAGAGTAACAGGATAAGACAGGAATCATCGTAGGATTTGTTAATAGTACCAGGACAAGGTAGGACTCACCGTAGGATATCTTAAACTATGTACTGTAGGATACACATTGTCGGAATACTCGATGACGGGCAATTCCCTCACTCCTGTCTCATTGAAGGACGCCACAGCGATGAAGTCTCCCGTAGGACTGGGCCACACGGCGTTGTCCTGCCCTAGGATCTCTGTATAAGGACACGATATACTGCTAGGATGTGTCAAGTCCTTCTGCAGGAGGAGTTGGTTTATATTGTCCCGTATGTCAAAATTATGGTACATCACTGAACTGTTTTTTTCTATACCTTTATTCAACTAGCTCTCTCTCTCTCTCTCTCTCTCTCTCTCTCTCTCTCTCTCTTTCTCTCACCTTCGTACAAGAGGTCAGGAACGCCATTGTACAGTAAGTTAGGGACGGCGTCATCGGTGAGGACAATAGGGCTGGCGTTAGGGGACCTCACCATGTAAACATTAGCCTCGTTCACCACCACCAGAGACGCTCCCTCCTCCCCCACCCAGTTTGCATGTTGGTATCTAGGGTGACCCACCTCATGACGCCACAGCTTGAGTGGGTAGTAGTGACTGAGGGAGAGAGGGAGAGTGAGTGGGTGGGTGGGAGAGGGTGAATGGAGGGTGGATAGAAGGAAGGGTGGTTATGTGGGTGAGGGAAGATAGGGTGGGTGGGTGGTAGAGGAATGAAAAGTAGGAGAAATAATGGTTTGATTCAATAATAATAATAATATATTCCATCACTATGTCATTAAAAATGTTTTGATTCAACAACATCAAATCTACTTTAACCTAGCAGGAACTTACTCTGTCGTGACGTCATATATGCTGTACTCTGCCGTCCGTGTGTACAGTCTGCCCTAGGGAGGAATAGGTCAAGGGTCAAGGTACTGTATACTCAACCAGATTTTTTCATGTGTAAGTGACAAAATAATGGCTTAAAATGATTTTAGGTTATATAAGTATACAGACGTTTTCTGTATACACATGACAACAATATCCCGCCATTTTGTAAACCTTAAAACAACCTTTTGAAGTCGTAATTACGTTAAACAACCATTGTATGTATTTTAAAGGTAATGATTTAGAATTCTTCATCATTTTGACGTACATTAAGGAATTATTGATGTTATTTATTAGATTATGCGGGGTGAGTGGTTACTTTGATGACGACATGAGTAACTGTGACGTAGGAGAGGATGGGCAGGGCTTACCTTGATGACGTCATGGACCAGCAGGACATAACGTAAGTTAGGCGACACAGCGAACTCTGCCGCCCCTGTCTGGTGCTGCTCACACACACACACACACACACACACACACACACGTTGAGGAGACAAATAAAGAATTAGATACATATCAAGAAAAATATAAATACAAACTTTTGAAATTACATAATTAACAAAATAATTATTTGTACAATATGTATAATATCATCAAGGGTGAAATAGGCCAGTGTGTTAATATTTATTTAGTGTAATAACGACTAAACTAACTAACTTACAAGAGCAATGTTGGTAACGAGTGTTGTGTTGACGTTGGTATCAGTGTCTAGTAGACGGATACCTTCACCCTCTGACAGGTACGCCAACTGATGACCTGGTAGAAAGAAAAAAGAAAAACAACAAAGTAAGGAGTATTTTTACTGGGATATAATTGGATAAATTCTCTATTGTCTGTGCTGGTTAAGTCACAGAAAATGGTATTATTGAGCCTTAAGGAAAACAGTAGCATCTGGTATTTGTATGGGTAACGTAAATAATTTAGAGATATATTATTTTATATGAGCACACCAATATAATCTGCATCAATCTTACATGACCTATAATTAAATGGCTGTAATGGAGTTATAGTTTATGTCTGAGTCTTAGTAATAGAATCAACAGGGGAGATAGTGAAATGTGGCAGCCCACGACCGTAGACTTTTACGCCAAGCCCTGACTCGCTGGGCTAACACACGAGATATGCCTGAACATTACTTAGAAATCTTTTTATAGAACCGATACCAAGCCCACCCATGACCGTGAGAATCTCTTAGTATTACCATTTCAAAAAAAATTCTCTCAAATCCCTTTACAACTAAAAACCTGGAACGTCAATGTGGCATTTAAAAACTCCTGCACTGTTAAACAAATGTTAATCAAGAACTCCCCCAACAATGCAGCAATACAGGTGGCTGCAATTATAAAGTTCCTTGCAAGGAATGTAGTATGTTTTACTTTGGCCAGACAGGTAAAGATCTTGTAACTAGACTTAAACAACATAAATATAGTGTTAGGACAGGCCAGGAATCCAATGCTCTGTTTGTTCATCTGAGGGATAACAAGCATTGCATTGACTGGGATAAGGCCTCCTCAATATTACCTTGTAATTCAATTGATAGTAGGAACATCATAGAATCTAGTCTCATTAAACATACCGAATACGTCAACATGAATTTGAGTAATGGTATGTACAAACTGGATAATTTCGTAATTAAGAAGATTTGTAACCAGGTGAGAAGGTTGGGCAATCCTACCCTCTGACCTGACTACCGACTGCTGCGTTGCTTTTTGAAGATTAGTAGGGTCACTACCTAATAACCTGACTATTGTGGACTTGATCTCATCTTCCTCTACTGTATATATATATATATATATATATATATATATATATATATATATATATATATATATATATATATATATATATATATATATATATATATATATTTCATGTAATTCCACAATGAAAACGTGGATAAGATAAATCTTGATTGGGAAAATGAAACAGGTACCTTAGCTTTCGTCTTTATTCAAGACATCTTGAATAGCAGCTAAGGTACTCGTTGTTTATTTTCCCATATATATATATATATATATATATATATATATATATATATATATATATATATATATATATATATATATATATATATATATAATATCGAACATTAATTAATTACATAGCTGTAAATATCAATAATGAGGAGGTAAAAATGTGTTTATATAGATTATATTAATATGTACACCGTTAAGTCTGTATTACATAACTACGAAGAGCTATTTGTGACCCACTGAGTACAGTATCCGCATAACTAAGAGTGCGTACTTGTGACCCATTGAGTACCCACATATAACTATGAGTACCTACCTGTCACCCACTGAGTACCCATAGGTGACGCGATCAACTCTGGGTTCTGGAGATCTGTCACCACTAATCTCCTGCCATAGAAGGCTGGAGGAGGTTCGCCCACGATGAAAGTAGCGGCAGTGACCATGAGTAGGACGAAGGCGATGATGCCGAGCGAGATGAAAATACCGCTCCAGTTTCTCTTGGGACCGTCGGCTTCCTGCGGTCACCAGACACACAGCGCGGGAGGAGAGGGTTTTAGCATAAAGATTTGGTTTAGGGGTTTTAAAGAACGTGTTCGTTTGTGCCTTTCTTACGTTTATTAAAAAAACAAAACATGTTTGTAGTTTTAAATTTATTTGTGTATTTGGGTAATATTATGAAATTATTTTCTGTTTGTATTTGTTTCTGTGTCGATTTGTTAATTTTGTAGATTTAAAAGAAATTTGGGTGATTATATTCTTGTTCATGTTAAAGAGTATATTGGCTAATTTGTTTTGAATTATAAAAATTAGAGATATATCTTTTGTTTCTGATATATGTTTGTGTTTCTGTTGATTAAAGACAAGAAAAATTATTAATTATACGTGTCCCTGTATGATTACACTTGTATACTAGTTCTTTTATTAATCATTATTTGAAGGAAAGTTTATGGTGATATGTGTACGTGTTTGTTAAGGATGTTTCATATTGTATCGTCTTGGGTTTTATTTTAATACATAGAGAAATTATAAATGTAAGTGTTCAGAGTTGTATTGTTAGTTTGTGGTCATACACAGTCACACACACAGTCATACACAAACACGCGTACATAACTTTTATACACACACACACATACAGGCTTATAAAGACATACATGCACTAACACACACACACACACACACACACTTTAAAAGAAAATATTTGTAATGACTTTATTTTTAGTGAGAGATGTAGCAAATTTCTAATAGGATTCCATATATTTACTTTTCAATTATAACCAAATAATTAACCTTGAGTTAATATCTTTATATAACATTACGTTAAAATACTAAGTTAATTTTAATAACTCTAACTCCTTAACACCTAATTGTCTTACCTGTAATTACTGGGAGAAACATATATATAATTTGACATACAGGTATTTGAATGTTATGTGTTAAGGCTTTGTTAATTATAATTCAATTCGGTATTTAGCGATATGTTAAAATGTACCCTCTATCATGCGTTTATAGAATGTGATTTAGGTTCGTAGAGTCACTCACCTCTTTGGCCGCCATTATTAAGGTATAAAAAGAGCTTTGTCACACAACACTATCAGCTGTTTTAGAATAATAGCAGCTTACTGTTTGGCTGTTGTTATATGTAGGTGTTTAACTGTTTTATTTTAGTGTTTTATTTTGTATCTGATCTCATTAAAACTTTATTACATGTTTTAATTAAGATGAATATATGTGAATATTGATAAGAAGTCAGATATAATAGTTAAAATTTAGTATTACAAGTTTTGGGAGAAGTTTTATGAATGTTTTTATTTTTAATTATTGTTTGGTGGAGAAACGAGTTTGAGAGACGTGTGAGAGAACTTCACTCTCTGACCACCCAACACTCCTTAGCACGGACACTAAGCGACCGAGTTGTGTAGATAAACCGTGTTGACACTAAACAGCTGATTAACGTAAATAAACATTTTTTTTTACGAATCATTAAGTTGGTAGACTATATAAGATCACTATAATATATCCATCCTTTTCTAAGCTACATTAGGAAAGATTATATATTAAATTTGTTTAGTGAATGTTGTGTAATAATTCCTATAACTGAAATGAATTTATATAATTGTTATATAATTTTTTGGGATAAACTTTCAAGATATAGTAAATATAATATCATGATATATATATATATAATTATAGATCTGTTCTATATATTCACACATACGTTAGGAATTATGTCAGTGTTGGGAATTATAGGATTAATATTGTACGTCATTTGCTATAATTACTGAGCTTTATTGTATTAATTGTGTGTATGTGGGTTCGTCCAGGTGTCTAGACGAGGCAGAGGAGACTATATTGGTCACACTGCATATCCATCTATATTGTCAGTCTACAATTTGGACAACCTGATGATAAAACACCCTAACACTACCTGGGGAGGGTTAGGTTAGGTTAGGTTTGGTTTGGTTTGGTTAGGTTAGGTTTGGGTAGGTTAGGTTTAGTTAGGTTGGTTTAGTTTAGTTGGTAGGTGAGGTTAGTTTAGGTTTAGCGATAGGGTGGTTAATCTTCAGGTGCAATAACCTGAGGGTGTGTGTCTAATGTTCAGGTGATATCAAAACAGTGTGGCCACTTTAAGAGTCAGGTGGTGTGGGTTAAATAAGCTGCCTTGGTCTATACTCCTATCGGCCACTACCATCTACAGCCAGCCAGCCAGCGTCATCAGTCTCTCTCTAACTACCAAACCTAGACCGATACTGACCGAAACAGAGGTGAGTAAAAGACCACAACGACCACTAAACCACCGCTATCGTCAGGTCTTTCAAGTCGCTTCAGGTTAATTTCGTTCTAGTTTGGTAATTAATCGGATCACAACAGCGTCATTAGTCAGTATTATGGTTATGGTGATTATGGCTGTACTCTACATGCCTCCCCCCCCCCCCCTGGGACACGATATAGCAAAATCCACGTGTATGAGGGTATGGAGTGTGTTGATTGGTCCTTGATTGCCCTCCATGACGTCTCATCATTCTCTTGTCAGTCGGAATAGGTTTGGGTGAGGTAAGGTTAGTGTCAATAGGTTTTATTTGCTGTTTATAAAGGCTTAATTTTGATTGTTTGACCTACCAGGTGTTTGGTGGGAAAAGAACCAATCAGCTCCCGTCATGGTAAGGAAAGGACCAATCAGATTACATCAGGGTAGACAAAGGACCAATCATCTCACGTTATAGTGGACACGTAACCAATCAGAGCACTCCATTACCACTCCATTACCACACATACGCATATATTTTGCCAAATCACTCCCTGGGTTATTGTCCTCCCCTCTACCCTCCCTTCCTCTGCCCACGTCCCTCTTTTGCCACGCCTCCTTCAAAAGCCACGCCCACAAGCCACGCCCACCACTATGTCATATCTTACCTCTTCCTCCTTTCTCAGGTACTCAAGGTATTCAAGGTATGCCTGAGATATAGATTAAGAAAAAAAAATAATAAGTATAATTTCACAACCCTATAGAGTTAAAGAGAAAAGTAGGTTGTGTCATCCATCTTAACTTATATCAAGTTCGCCCCATATATATTCCTTCCAGAGCTGTCTACAATTTGGGTGTCTTAGTCTTTACTTTTAGTTTCTTGTAGGAAGTTGTGTGTGTGTTTGTTGTGTTTGTGTATGTGTGTGTGTGTGTGTCTGCGTGTGTGTGTGAAATTAGTTATATACAGCGTTTGTTGAGTGTTAGACATAACTTATTAGTATATGATTCAGCAGTAGCAATAAATTAAGATATAAAACCAATTATAATATAAACAAACATCTATGTACTTTATATCTAGGCTCTCTGTGGTCCCTGACATTATGGTTACCCACACACACACACACCACTGCACATACACACACACACACACACAGCTCAGCCCAGGGTCTAGTGTCTGTGGGCAGAGTGCGTGAACCACTTCACCTCAGTGACCTCTGGTGGCTGATTAATCACAAAGGTAAGTCATGGGTTTATCTTGGTTTATAAGCGAGAAAAACAAAAGAGCATCTGTTGTTATGCATTAGTGATTCTGAACTCATATAAATGTGATTGAGAACTTTTTTATTTTGCAGAGATAAAAAAGATTGTCGGAGGGTTAAGTGAAGAAAATTGAATAGTATCAGTAAAGAAGAAAATAAATTTATACATACAGACGAAGAAAAGCATTAGCGAAGATCAGGTATTGTTGTAAGGCAAATGTTGTGTAGTTGTGTAAAGGGATAGTGGGCAGTGTCAGACAGAGATCGATTTGTCAAGTACACAAACTAACTCAAGGAATTGTCAAAATGAGTTTCTGAAAAGTATATTAGGAGTCAAGTAAGGTAAAAATAGCTCTTAAGTCCAAAAATGTGGGTAATTAGAAGGAAAATATAAGGAAAGGGAAGAAACACCAGAAAAAAGACCACATAGATACTACAACTAAGACCTATTTGGGGGAAATTATGGCACAGGAAAAATCTCTCATTTATGGAAAGTATCGTAAAATTAAGATTAAGGGAAATTATGATACAGTACGAGAAACTATGTATGGGGGAACTATTTATCACAGAAAAAATGGTTTATTGGGCAAATATTACAAGAAAATTGGTATAGGGAAATTATACGTGACAGGGAAAATTATACTAAAATATAAATTACAAGGAAAAAAACTGCACTGGGAAACTACGTCCTCAGGAAAACTTAGAAAATTATAAAAAAAAAATGGATATTTAAATTCTGGTAATAAGTAAAACAAGTTAGGTCTAATTTATCGATTAATTACTGTACGGATGTAAGAATCCACTTGAACTAAAATCATAATAAACTATCTCCAGAAAATATCGTAAGACGTAAGAGTTATATTAAGATTCTACCTGACTAAAAGATGTTCACTTAAAATCACATAATATCACCGAGCAGAAATTTTTTACAAGGAAAATATCAGTACAGGGATATTTTGCTGTGATATCCGTGAGTTTTATATTATAAGTATTAGTTTGTGTTTGTATACACTCCTTGAAATCTTAAATAAACCTTGAATACCTTAGTTAGACAAATTACACTATGTTCCCCATTATTGTAGAATTCAAGAACCCGCCGAAACAGTATGTGGAGGAATGCCTTCATTTCTTAGACTCCTAACTACTTTTAACTCTACTTCAAGTTAACTATTACTCAAGATTGGAAAAAAAAATATGACACAAGATGAAAATTGTATCATATTGGGAGATTATGGCATAGTCGGTATTAATGAGGAAGGTAAAATTAATGTCAAACGAACAAAGTGTGGTAATTTGTATGGGGGTGAGAGAGGCGGGAAATGTGTCGTCACTAATTTAACCTACCGGGGAAAAAAATCATCTAGGGAGTTTAAATCATACTGGAAAATACTATAAATAATTAAGAAATTGTTGAAATTAATTGTCATTGGTGAATATTGACAATAGTTCAATAGAGATGGTGGAAAATGTCACACTGAAAAGGAAATAATTATGTCACACTTAGAAAAACTCCCCACTCAATTGAAAACCGTCACACTGGAAGAGAAATTATGTCATTCTGGAAAAAAAGTCACTTACAAACTGTGTCAGTCTAAAGATACAAAAGTTACAGAAAATATTACTTGTTGAAAATAAGCTTTGTAAAATATATCACATTGTACATAATAAGTCACTTTTGGAATATATGTCACTGTAAGAATATATGCTACTCTTGGAAAATATGTCACCCGTGGAAAATGTCATAAGGCCACGGCTGCATTGAGAGCGGGCAGACCAGAGCGGGCGGGAGTGGGTAGTTGTTGTTGCCTGTTGCAAAGTCTTCCGCGCCAGCCCGCTCTCAGTGCAACCACGGCCTAATACGTAAACAGTACAAGTGGCTCGACACTTTGGGATAGTGAACAGTCAAATAACCGTCTAATGATAAAAGATAAACAGATCAGCACGAAGAGGGAATGGAGGAGAGAGACAATGAATAGAGCAACACTCCAGTACAAGGTAAGTTTATTACCTGCCATGTGTGTAGCTCGAGGAGGTGTTGTGATAACACATGTTTCTTGGGATTAATTCAATATCTGACTAAGTTTGGTCATTGACGAACAACTTCTAAAATATTCTGACATAAATTTGTTGAAATGTATGTACAGTATACAAGGGAAGTGTTATTAACTACAAGCATGTAAAGTTATGCTTAGAGGAAGCATATACAGTATATATATATATATATATATATATATATATATATATATATATATATATATATATATATATATATATATATATATATATATATATATGCGAGCATACAGTAAATCAGGTTTAATATAACTGAGAGTCACTTATGGCTACTGGCTATTAAACATAAATATAGATCTGTTGATGAAAGACTGACAATAATAGTAATAATAAAAGTAAAATAATAGTAATAATAATAATAATACCAAATATTTACATAGAAAGGGAAAGCGTCACAGCCAATCAGTGTCAACACTACAAGGTAAACAAGGAATGAAACAAGTGAAGGTGTAGACTTACATCATTCATGCCCATGGGGTCCACCACCTGGAGGGTGTTGTCTGGGGGAACTTTCCATTCATTTTGCTCCATGCTGTTGGCGATCATCTTGTATCTGGCAACATAGTAGGAAGATGTACGTCAGTATTAAATTGATGAGCGTAAAAGTAAAAAAAATATAAAGTGTAGTGACGTGTGACTAACGTGAAACGTCGCTCAAAGACTCCTATCTAGTTCCGGGACACATTACATACTACTACTACTTTGCTGTCACTCGGAATCGAGTATGACAATCATCTAGCTATGATACAATGGTATGAGTTGTTAAGGCTGTCACACACACACCCTAGGGCACGCAGTGGACGACCGTCGTAGGGTAGTACACATAGTTGTCCCTGGAAAGCTCAACACCTATTTTAGTGGGTCGCCACCATTATCAGCCAGGGGTAAGTGCCTATTTTTGTGGATATACCCGCAGGGTTCACCCCCTCTCCCCGGATGACACGGCAAGGACTGTATGACTAAAATGTCAGTGAGAAGCGATGTTGGTTGGCAAGGGTAACTGCTGAATGTAGGAGAGGTATTCTTGATTTTTCGGATAATGCTACAGGAAAAGTAGTCCAAGTCGTCAGCTTTCCGTCAAACGATAACCGAAATACAGGCAGGTAACACTCTAAGTTGGTGAACACTCAGGGAAACAAATGTTCATGTAGATCACCTGAAGGTCATACCCTGCTTATGTTATTTAACGCTAGGTAGCGTTAGGGTGAAGTAAGCTCGGTGCTAATCTTCATGTGATTAATTAAAGCTTAAAGAAGACAATTCTCTCTGTTTAACTACAATGTTGCGTGTTGTGACGTAAGGGTGGTCGTACTTTACGAACACGAAATTGTAATAGAAAATCGCATTTATTGGATAACTAGTACTATGACTGTTATATAAAGTGCCATACATTATATATTGTATTATTAGTATTATTTTTTGTATTGCAAATTACATACTTAACCAGTAATTACCTTACAAAAGCAGCATCACTCATCACGAATTCAGTGTGACAGTCATCAGTTTATGGCGAAGTCGTGCCTAAAGACTGTCGTGCATGAGAGTAAAGGCAGTAATATTTCATTATATAATTCTCGGAAAAACTTCTTCTCAGTAGGACGTGATCAAAAACAACGTACACTGTAATATAATGCTGCTGGAAATATGTTAAAAAGCAGAGTGTCACGATAAGAGCTCGTAAATTTGTCAGGACATTTCTTCTAGGAACTTTAGTTTATTTTGATCACTAAACGATAGTCAGGAAAGAGAGAGAGAGAGAGAGAGAGAGAGAGAGAGAGAGAGAGAGAGAGAGAGACCCCTTGTGAAGTAATCATCCACTCTGAAGTCATTAGGTTAAGGAGCCAAGCAGAGTACAGTAGTATAGTGGAAGTGAATTTTATATCAGAACTTGACCTTGGCACCAGTAAGGGCGATATTCACGGTAAATATAAGCATCATAGCAGCCCTCCTGATTCATCCTGCGGACCATGATAATAAACTCAAACAGACAGACAGACAGACGGAAGTGATTGTTTTATCTGTTTATGCGCGGGGGGGGGGGGGGGGATTACAAATGGTTCGGCTAAATCCAATACTCTTCGCAGAACATCAGAAATAAACTCTTAAAAATAGAACAAGTTTCTTAGTTAAGTTATTTTCACTCCTGAATCATATATGGAAATGTGTTATTAGTTTATTTTATTTATTTTCATTCACGTATATTTTTTAAGCAATGAAATACAAGTATGAATTAGTGAGTTTTATAAAAGTGTATAAAATATATTTGTTATTCCTCAGAAAGTTTACATTCATATTTTTATTCATATAATTTAACTAATTATCTTATTCCTCACGAATTCATTTTTCGTGTAGGTTTATTCTTATTGATAAAAACCGCATTTAATATCATAAATAAAAAAATAAACTTCGTCAGAAACAAAAATACGGCAATTACGTCTTCTGGGTTTTCGGATTTTTTTTACCCAAATAAATTAAATTACAGAAAGACAATTCTGTGGATATCAGCGGGTCAAGGTTCCAGCATTCCGTGAGTTGTAAATAAAGGCGGCCATTATGAGCGGGTGGTGGGTTAGTGCGTATTGACCACCAGCGACCGCCGGGCTAAAAATATATACTCGACCGCGTAATATAATGGACGGAATAATAATGCTGGCTAATTAGAGAGTGACTTATGGCCTGGCTTGATACGCTGGCGTCCCGGGAGCTGATTTGTAAAAGACTTTCCTTTCATCTCAGAAAAAACGTAAAAAGGAAAATTTAAATTCTTTTGTTGTTAAAAGATGGATATATGAGATAAAAGAAGTAAAAAATAAGAAAAACCAAAGCAGAGAAATAAACACACTAGAAGGATAATAAATCTTAAAATGAAAAACAAGTTAAAATTCAAATTATGAAACAATAATAATTAATATGAAACAAAAATATGATCTAAGATATGCGTGATGAACACAGAAAACGGGTGATGATAACTTTCCGCCGGCGTAACTAACACAACAGTAAATTACCAGACGCGGTAGGTAGAAGCATGGCGCCGTTCACTATAACTCACCAACGTTAAAAAAAAATCTAGTTTAGGCGAAAATGACTAATAAAGTAATGTAGAGAATAAGATAGAGGTGTGAGGTAAAGATAAATTAGGTGCCTTTCACGTGTTGTGGTGTAATAATAACATCAAGTCTGCAGTAGAGTTAAAACAATAATAATGGTTCAATTCTTACATATATAACATTTTAATTGTATTTAGGTGTAGTAATGTATTGTAATATCACACAAAATATAAAAATAAAGATGGATATTTGTTGTTTGTAAGGGATGCACTTTAGATAGTCAATATATATGATAACTTGTCGAAATACGTAATGAAGTAGAAGCACCGAGAGTTGAGGCCCGTATCCCTATACCTTACCCTTCAATATGTGGGGGTAGGTGGGTGGGAGGAGACAGTGTGCCAGCCATCTCCCTCACGTCACTCCTCTACTCTCTCTCTCTCTCTCTCTCTCTCTCTCTCTCTCTCTCTCTCTCTCTCATTTCTTCCATCTTCATCCACACACACACACACCCGCCCCCCACCACCACCATCACCCTTTCACCTACATAGTACAAACTCCGCCTCCCCCCCTCCCCTCTATCACTCCCTTTCCTCCCCTCTCCCCTACCCTTCCCTCCAGATTACACCCCTTCACCCTCTCTCTCCTTGTGTTTGAAAATGCTTTGTACCGATCCATGCACCTCCCCTCCTTTCCTCTCTCCCCTCCCTCCCATCCCTCTCTTCCCTCCTACTCTCCGTCAGTCATCTCGCCAGGTAAAGGTCAGGGGGTAGAGGGGGAGAGGAAGGAGGAACTGGCAGGGTAGTACTTAATTTTCGTCCCTCCGTTCCCCCGTCCGTCATGCACACGATAACTCTAACCAATAGTGATGGCTCCTAACCTAACCTAACCTAACTTAACCTAACCTAACTTAACCTAACCTAACTTAACCTAACCTAACTTAACCTAACCAACTAATGCGTACAGATCAGAACTTAAATTCTTATGTGTGTGTAGGTAAGATTATGAAAACGTATCCAACTGGCTCATTTAAGCTCTAATAGAAAGATGATAAACAATATGGCGTCGGTATTGCACTAAGACTGTAATATATACCGCATGTTGTTGTTTAAGGGAGAGTAAACAAAATGAGGCTCAAGGTCTTTATAAGGGTGTCCATTTAACCTTGGTCAGGAGAGTTGTTTGAAGATGGTGTTGCCGAGCGGTGTGTGTGTGTACTGGCACGAGTTCTAAACCTGAGGTCGATACTGATAGGGTTTAAACACGCACATCTCAAGCCTTACCTCTTGTGCCTTCACGATGTGTTAGACATTTTCTGGCGCATGTGAGGTGTTAGTGCATAAGCGACCGGGAGTATTTTTAATCCTTAACTCTATTTATTATCTTTTTATATATTTTTGTGTTTATTAAGAGCTGTTTAAGTATTTGTTGTATGTTTACGCTTGGTTTGTGATGTTAGATTGAATGTTTATATTGAAATGTTGAAGGTAAACAACAGCTGCGCATCTGGCTCGTCTCTTGTCCCCCGCCATGGCCGCGTCAACACGGAGCCGCTGAAAAAATTCTTCTAAAAGGAAAGTTGTGTGAAAATAACTCGAGTGGTCTTGTGGGGGAAGTTCTCGATCATTATCTCCCTCCCTCGAGACGCTCCTGTTCTTTCTATCTCTCTCTCTCTTTTATTCTCTTTTTCTCCCTACCATCTCCTTTATTCGCTGAGAGGTGAGGTGGATGGATGGATACAACGCTCGTCTCCAGTCTTAAGAGTCTCTGGTTCGCGCCCGGAGCACCCACAGTCGATCTCTCTGTAAATGTTTTCCTGATTTTAGCTAAAGACGGTGAGTGTGTAGTGCCGGCCGCTGCCTCCTTGTGTACTGAAGGCTGAGCATGTGTGCCATCTTCAGTTTTGGGATCACATGAAGATTATACACCCCACTTTATTTCATTTAACCTAACCTTGAATTAACCTAACCTAACCTTGAATTAACCTAACCTAACTTTAAATTAAACTAACCTAACTTTAAATTAAACTAACCTAACTTTAATTAACCTAACCTAACTTTAACTAACCTAACTTTAATTAACCTAACCTAACCTAACCTTAGAGTCAGATAGACGTGTACAAAGGCTCTTCAGTATGATACACTTATTCTTCATCAATGGTCTCGTCAAGGAACTTTTTACTCGTTCATTAAATAAGACGAAGAAGACAAACACATGCTGATGATGTTGTTCCTCTTTTGTTTTTGTTTCTTGTGTGTCCCTTCGTCAGGATAAATGGGTAAGAGGCAGTACACCAGCCCTCACATTAACGTAGGGAACCAATAAGTAACCTCAATGTCGTTTTTCCTCCTCTGTTTATATTATCTAAATCAACCAATCACATCTCATCTGATTTATGACGTCACGGAAAGAGCTGGCCAGTCACGAGCCTGAATTATGACAACAATCTTCTTCCAATCTTCCCACACACACACACACACACACACACACACACACACACTAATATTCTTGACTGATCACGGGAAGAATATATAATCATTCCGTCAGGTATAAAGTGCTCGAGAGAGAGAGAGAGAGAGAGAGAGAGAGAGAGAGAGAGAGAGAGAGAGAGAGGAACCATAAATTCAGATTGTCAAAGGTATCGTATGTGGATTTTATTTCCACTTAACTCAGTATAAAGTTCCTTATCGACTACAGTATGGTAATATTAGTATAAATTTCTAAACCATCATATTTTGTCTTTGATTAAATGAGCCAATCAGAATGTTGTTTTAAATGGGCCAATCAGAGTGTTGTTTTAAGTGAGCCAATCAGAATGTTGTTTTAAATGGGCCAATCAGAGTGTTGTTTTAAGTGAGCCAATCAGAATGTTGTTTTAAATGGGCCAATCAGAGTGTTGTTTTAAGTGAGCCAATCAGAGTGTTGTTTAAAATGGGCAATTCAGAATGTTGTTGTTTAAATGGGCCAATTATTAGATACGTTCTCATATCAACAGGTAGTTAGATTAAGTTAGGTTAGCGTTTGGTTAGATTAGATTTTGTTGGGTTAGTATTAGGTTAGGTTAGCGTTAAGTTAGGTTAGGTGAAATCAAGTTAGGTCAGGTTAGGTTAGCGTTTCGTTAGGTTAGGTTAAATCAAGTTAGGTCAGATTAGGTTAGCGTTTCGTTAGGTTAGGTTAGCGTTGCGTTAGGTTAGGTTAGCGTTGCGTTAGGTTAGGTTAGGCTAAATCAAGTTAGGTCAGATTAGGTTAGCCTTAAGGTGTTTAATCATCGGGTGAAATAATCTAGGGTGTCTAATCTTCAGGTGATCCTACAAGACTCCTCGTGGGAATCTGTCAAGCTGTCCCGGGCCTAGAGGTGAGTGGTGACTGTGGTAGACCGTGACTGTTAACTGAGTGAACAGAGACACAGTTACCCAGAGTGACAGACTGACACACACACACACACACACACACACACACACACACACACATACACATGACGGCCATTGTTGTATTTTCCCTCATTAGCGACTCAGCAACTCTCAGATTATCTCAAGTTGATTTTTTTTCTCGTAACTGGTGAGTCTTTATGTTATATCGCCGCCATCTTTGTTTTGTAGAGTAACTGGGTTAGCGAGTGATGTTTTGATCTCTCTCTCTCTCTCTCTCTCTCTCTCTCTCTCGGGTCTATTCCTCAGTGATCTACTCCCTCATTCATTATTTCTTATCGTCTCTTATCTTCCGTGTTGTTGTTTGTGGTGGTGGTTGTTGTTGTTGTTAATTCATCTGAGATATTTTTCCTGAGTCATACATACATACATACATATATACATACATACATACATACATACATACACAACCTTGATATAAACACTGTGACCTTGACCTTTGACATCACCTAACGAGCCACCACCACCGTCACGTTATACAAGTCCCTGAGGTCACATCAGGTTTCAGGTCAGCCGTTTATATCAGGGGCTCTAATAACTGACCAATCCCGTGGTGTTGGTAATTGACCTCTGAGTTGACCTATGACCTTTCGTGTGTTTGAATTCTCGTGTTTGACCTCTCATGCTTGACCTCTTATGTTTCACCTCCTGTGTTTGACCTCTACCAAGTTTGACTTCTCTCATGTTTGACCTCTCCTATGTTTGACCTCTCCTATGTTTGACCTCTCCTATGTTTGACCTCTCCTATGTTTGACCTTTCTAACGTTTGATGTTTGACCTCTCATGCTTGACCTCTTATGTTTCACCTCCTGTGTTTGACCTCTACCAAGTTTGACTTCTCTCATGTTTGACCTCTCCTATGTTTGACCTCTCCTATGTTTGACCTCTCCTATGTTTGACCTCTCCTATGTTTGACCTTTCTAACGTTTGACCTTTCTAATGTTTGTCCTCTAATGTTTGACTTTTGACCTATCAATACACGAAAGCTAATGCCCGGGTCAGGAGGCTATGAAAAACGGATGGCTGGATAGATGGGTGGATAAGTGGATAGATTAATGAATGGATAGGGATTTTTTATAGAGAAAGAGAGAGATAAACGAGAGAGGGAGAGAACACTAGCCAATGCCACGTTACACACAAAAAATGGACCAATCACCGCACGTCCTGCCCGCATTAGAGTGGGGATTCCGTCAACTCGCATCCTGACAGAACCCGGGAGGAGACGGAGGACGCGTGGGAGGCGAAGCAGGCGTGGCAGAAGAGAAGGGGGGTGGGGGAGGGGAGGGAGAAGAGGAAAGGGTGAGATAGGAGGAGGGAGAGGGTGAGAGGGGAGAGGGAAGGACCAGTCAGGCTTGTGATGTGGCGCTCATAAACACGACTACCGCACCATGAGGCGACCCAGCGGCGGCTCCTCTCCGGGGGGTCCTGTGAGGTATGGGGGAAGGGCAGAGGAGAAGGAGGGTATGGGGAGGGGGAGGGAGGAGGAGGGGAGGACCGATGTTCTTGGAAGATCCTGAGTTACTGGGAATTTTTTGTGGTTTTGGAGGTCCTGAGAGTTTTAGGGGGTCCTGGGAGTTTTGGGAGGTCCTGGGAGTTTTGGGAGGGAGTTTTGGGAGGTCCTGGGAGTTTTGGGAGGTCCTGGGAGTTTTGGGAGGTCCTGGGAGTTTTGGGGGTCCTGGGAGTTTTAGGGGTCCTGGGAGTTTGGGGGTCTTGGGAGTTTTAGGGGTCCTGGGAGTTTTAAGGGTCTTGGGAGTTTTGGGAGGTCCTGGGGAGTTTTAAGGGTCTTGGGAGTTTTGGGAGGTCCTGGGGTTTTAAAGTCTTGGGAAGGGGTCCTGGGGTTTAAGGGTCCTGGGAGTTTAAGGGTCTTGGGAGTTTTGGGAGATCCTGGGAGTTTTAAGGGTCTTGGGAGTTTTAAGGGGTCTTGGGAGTTTTGGGAGGTCCTGGGAGTTTTAAGGGTCTTGGAGTTTTAGGAGGTCCTGGGGAGTTTTAAGGGTCTTGGGAGTTTTAGGGTCCTGGGAGTTTTAAGGGTCTTGGGAACTTTAAGGGTCTTGGGAGTTTTGGGAGGTCCTGGGAGTTTTAAGGGTCTTGGGAGTTTTGGGAGGTCCTGGGAGTTTTAAGGGTCTTGGGAGTTTAGGGGTCCTGGGTTTTAAGGGTCCTGGGAGTTTTAAGGGTCTTGGGAGTTTTGGGAGGTCCTGGGAGTTTTAAGGGTCTTGGGAGTTTTAGGGGTCCTGGGAGTTTTAAGGGGTCTTGGGAGTTTTAAGGGTCTTGGGAGTTTTAGGGGTCCTGGAGTTTTAGGGGTCCTAGGAGTTTTAGGGGGTCCCGGGAGTTTTGGGAGGTCCTGGGAGTTATTTTGCGGGTCCTGGGAATTTTTGGGGGTCCTGGAATATTTCTGGGGAGTCCTGGGGGTAAAGGGTGTCCTGAGAGTTGCTGAGATGTCCTAAAAGTTTCAGAAACTTTCTGGGGGTATCCTGAAGGTTGCTGGGAATATTTTGGAATTTCTGATATTCCTGGGAGTTTCTGGGGTCCTGAGAATTCCTATCAGTTCGTGAGAGAATTTTAAAAGGTCCTACAAGTTCCCGGTGGTGGAGGGGTAGGTCCTAGGAGGGATCTGGGAGGAGGAGGGTCCTGGGAGTTCCCGGAGAGGCTGTGAGTCCTTGGGGAGCTTCTGAAAATGCTGAGAGCTGCTGAGAGTTCTTGAAAACGCTGGGACGTGCTGGGAGCTTAAGTGTGGCTGAAAACGGAAGCTTCCACGCGACCTAACACGGTAGGACACCAGCAGGAGGTGGGCGGGGCCGTGGGGTGAAGGAAGGCGTGGCTGTGAGGTAAAGAAGGGCGTGGCCGAGGTGGGCGGGGCTATGGAGTTAGACAAACTAAAACGGGACCAGATCTTTAGGACCCTGACGCAGGTATCCTTAGTGGGAGGCGGGGGGGAGGGAGTGGTGGGGAAGATCCCGCAGGATATACATAGGAGAGACAAGAGGACATCCCCATTGGTAGATTGAAGGATACTGCAGTGGGCCGTGAGGTAGCGGGAGGCAGGAAACACCGGGATGGAATAGAATGGTCGTGTAGGATCTAGTAGGATCGGGAAATACAGGCGGTGGAGAG
>NW_024732238.1:6770227-6772727 GCF_018991925.1 Homarus americanus | reverse complement strand
CTCTCTCTCACTCTGTCACCTCCCTCACTCTCCTCCTCCTCTCTCCTCTCCTCTCCCTCCTCTCTCCTCTCTCACTCTCCCTCTCCCTCCACTCTCACCTCTCCCTCCTCTCCCTCTCCCTCACTCTCTCCTCCCCTCACTCTCCTCTCCCCTCCCACTCTCCCTCCCTCACTCTCCCCTCCCTCTCCCTCACTCTCCCTCTCCCTCACTCTCTTTCCTCTCCCTCACTCTCTCCTCTCCCTCAATCTCCTCTCCCCTCCTCTCCCCCCTCCCTCCTCTCCCCTCCCCTCACTCTCCCACCTCCCCTCCTCTCTCCTCCCTCCTCTCACTCTCCCCTCCCTCTCTTACTCTCCCTCACTCTCCTCTCCCTTACTCTCCCCACTCTCCCCTCTCTCACTCTCCCTCCTCTCCCCACTCTCCCTCCTCTCCTCTCCCCTCACTTTGTAACCTCCCTCACTCTCACTCTCCCCTCCTCTCCCTCTCCCTCACCTCTCCCCACCTCTCCCTCCACTCTCTCCCTCTCCTTACTCTCTCCTCTCCCTCACTCTCTCTCCTCTCCCTCTCCCCTCACGCTCTCACTCTCCCTCCACTCTCCACACTCTCTCCCTCCTCTCCTCTCCCCTCCCACTCTCCCTCCTCTCTCCACCTCCCCTCCTCTTTCCTCTCCCTCTTTCTCTTCCTCTCCACTCTCTCTCTCCTCCCCTCCTCCCTCCCTTCCTCTCTCTCTCCCCTCCTCCCCTTCCTCCCCTCCCCTCCTCCTCCCTCCTTCCTCCTCCCCTCCCTTCCTCTCCCTCTCTCCCTCCCCTCCCTCTCCCTCCCCTCCCTCCTTCCTCTCCCTCCTTCCTCCCTCCCTCCCTCCCTCCTCCTTCTCCTCTCTCTCCCTCCCTCTCCCTCTCTCCCTTCCTCCCTCTCCCCTCCCTCCCTCCCTTTCTCTCCCTCCCCTCCCTCTCTCTCCCTCCCCTCCCCTCCTCCCCTCCCTCCCTCCCCTCTCTCCTCCCTCCCTCCCCTCCCCTCCCTCCCTCTCTCCCTCCCTCCCTCCCCTCCCTTCCTCTCCCCTCCTTCCCTCCCTCCCTCCCTTCCTCTCTCCCTCCCCTCCCCTCCCTCCCCTCCCTCCCCTTCCTCTCCCTCCCTTCCTCTCCCCTCCTCCTCCTCCCTCCTCCCTCCCTCCCTCCCTCCCCTTCCTCCCTCCCTCCCTCTCTCCCTCCCTCCCCTCCCTCCCTCCTTCCTCTCTCTCCTCCCTCCCTCCTCTCTCCCTTCCTCTCCCTTCCTCTCCTCCTCCTCCTCCCTCCCTCCCTCCCTCCCTTCCTCTCCCTCTCTCCCTCCCTCCCTCCTCCCTCCTTCCTCTCCTCCCTCTCTCCCTCCTCCTCCTCCCTCCTCTCTCCCCTCCCTCCCTCCCTCTCTCCCTCCTCCCTTCCTCTCCCTCCTTCCCTCCCCTCCCTCCCTTCCTCTCCCTCTCCCTCCTTCCTCTCCCTCCCTCCCTCCCTCTCTCCCTCCCTCCCCTCCCTCCTTCCCTCTCCCTCTCCCTCCCTTCCTTCCTCTCCCCTCTCTCCCTCCCTCCCTGTCTCCTCCCTCCCCTCTCCCTCTCTCTCCTCCCTCCCCTCCCCTCCCTTCCTCTCCCCTCCCTCCCTTCCTCTCCCTCTCTCCCCTCCCTCCCTCTCTCCCTTCCTCCCCTCCCTCTCTCTCCCTCCCTCCCTCCCCCTCCCTCCCTCCCTCCCTCCCTTCCTCTCCCCTCTCTCCCTCCCTTCCCTTCCTCTCCCTCTCTCCCCTCCCTCCCTCCCTTCCCTCTCCCTCTCTCCCTCCTCCTCTCCCTCCTCCCTCCCCTTCCTCTCCCTCCCTCTCTCCCTCCCTCCTCCCTCCTCCTCCCTCTCCTCCTCCCCTCCCTCTCTCCCTCCCTCCCCTTCCCTCTCCCCTCCTTCCTCCCTCCCTCCCTTCCTCTCCCTCCCTCCCCTTCCTCCCTCCTCCCTCCCTCCCTCTCTCCCTCCCTCCCCTCCCTCCCTTCCTCTCCCTCTCTCCCTCCTCTTCTCTCCCCTCTCCCTCCCTCCCCTCCCCTTCCTCTCCCTCTCTCCCCTCCTCCCCTCTCTCCCTCCCCTCCCTCCCTTCCTCTCCCCTCCCCTCTCCCTCCCCTCCCTCCCTCCCCTCCCTCCCCTCTCTCCCCTCCCTCCCCTCCCCTCTCCCCTCCTCCCTTCCTCTCCCTCCTTCCCTCCCTCCTCCCTCCCTCCCTCCCTTCCTCTCCCTCTCTCCCCTCCCTTCCTTCCTCTCCCTCTCTCCTCCCTCCTCCTTCCCTCTCTCCCCTCTCTCCCTCCCTCCCCTCTCTCCCTCCCTCCCCTCCCTTCCTCTCCCTCCCTCCCCTCCTCCCCCTCCCCTCCTCCCTCTCTCCCTCCCTCCCTCCCTCTCTCCCTCCCTCCCTTCCCTCTCCCTCCTTCCCTCCTCCCTCCCCTTCCTCTCCTCCCTCCCTTCCCTCTCCCTCCCTCCCTCCCTCTCCCCTCCCTCCTCCCTCCCC
>NW_024732238.1:6755227-6765227 GCF_018991925.1 Homarus americanus | reverse complement strand
TCGGTAGGAACCTGGTGATGGAGACAGAATAATAGTAATTGATCACAACTATTGACTACACCGGGAGGGGGGCTGTCTTTTATTCATATACACAACAACACAAATACTTACACTAGAGTAATTGAACAATTTGACCACCATTTTGGATTTTCTCTATGTATCATAACGTGAAGTAGAAAAACAAACAAACAAACAAACAAGAACAAGTTTAGAGACTGACAAACAAATATCTCTCACACACACACACACACACACACACACACAGTACATTATTATATCCTCAACTTGTATTTACAGTAAGCATTTAGCCTTATTAACCTCTAAAGTAATATTGATAACCTTTTCATATAAACATAATTAATCACCAGAGAAGCGACAACTGTATATATATGTCTCAAAACTCCCATTGGTTTGTTTATATGTGTGACGTCATGGCTTTGTGTGACGTCATGGCTTTGTGTGACGTCATGGCTTTGTGTGACGTCATGGCTTTGTGTGACGTCACGGATTTATACCCCCCCCCACACGATACACAATACGATATATTTCTTTATATTCAAGACACACGACAAGGCTGCATACGATGGTGACGTCATGAACACTCGCTCCAATAATTTAAAATTACTACTACTACTACGAATAATAATAATAATAATAATAAAAGTAATAATAATAAATAATAATAATAATAATAATAATAATAATAATAATAATAATAATAATAATAATAATAAAAGTAATAATAATAAATAATATAATAATAATAATAATAATAATAATAATAATAATAATAATAATGATAATAATACAGTGAAGGAGAGGATAACGTGACTAAAACATTTATTTAACCTTACAATTGGAAAGACGATGAAAATGAAACAAGAAAATTACATCTAAAAATATCTAATTGATCGTTTGTAAAGGTTAAAGGTCACTATAATCACCATCACACCTGAGTGAAATTATAAACAATAAATGAATCACCTGAAGAATAGACACCCAAGTTTATTTCACCTTGAGATGAAGTATCTCTAACCTAACCTAACCTAACCTAACTTAACCTAACTTAACTTAACCTAACCTAACCACAGATAATGTTTGGGAATATTAAACAATAGGCGACACAAGCCAGGGGGGCTAATCTTCACGTGATCTCCATGAGCTGGTGAAATACTTTCCTCTTATTACTATGATGAATAACTCTACGGTCAATGTCACCCACAAGTCACTTACGTCTACTTCCCATATTTTATTAGTCACGTGACCTTTGACCTCCAGTAATGAGGTCAATTAATTACCTCTTTGACCTAGTTCATTTATTAAACAAGATGGTGATTTTTTATTAAATGGTATAGTTAATTAAACAAAAACAAATAATTAATATTAGATACAAGTTGATATAATATATATAATTAATTCTAGGTTTAGTTATATAGTGGTAATTATATATAAAATAATGTGAGTTGAGTTAAATAATGCAATGGCTGTCAGGTGTTTGATATAGGTGGAGTCTGGCTCCCTCACTCAAGGAGATACGCTCACACAGTCACGTACACACACACACACACGTACCCAGGTTGTTTTTGAGGTTAGTTAATAGTAGCAATTATACCTTAATTCACCGGTAAAATATTTTACCCTCGACGATATACCTGACCAGGAAGAAAATGGAGGAGGGGTGGATGGCAACACCTCACCTAGGGTGGGGGGAGGGGTTACCTGGGCATCTTCGGGGTCCTTCAAAACACTAACACTGGTACCATGCTGTGTGGTATACCGGGCAATAGGTGTGAATTTAGTATCCTGTTATCTGGTAAACTGTCTACTATTAAAGCGGAAGATGTAAACTAGTACCTTATTTTGTAGTATACAGATAATAGGCGTAAACTACTCCGTTGTTATCTGCTATGTAAACAAATAGATATTGGTCTACTACACAGGCGTCAGAGTGTTATAGACCTGTTGTCCGTGTGTACCAGACAGCGTGGTACCAGTGTTAAGGGTAGTAACGGATTCTCATTTGACTCACAAGCATCAAAAAGTTATACATCACTCACATTGAATGACTGTCTGCATGAGGTACACATTATTGAAGGAAAAAGTTTGTATATTATGTGTGAAATTATGTAGGTTACTGTATCTATCATCATCAGTACATGAGCAGCCTGTAACTATATATGTAATGAGTACTGTAATTGTGTGTATGTGTGTGTCCGCCTGAGTTACTTTCTGTACCCGGGAATAATATCATAAAAAAATATAATCTGTGTTAAATAAACTCAGTGATTATAATTATTAGTGTATGTAAATTTATAGAAAAAATATCGTACCAAAATTTTTTATTGAATTTATACAATCTAAAATTTAATATACTTGCTTAAATTTAATATAAATTTTTGAATCTTAAAAGAAAAATAATTCGGATACAATTATTATGTACAATAGATATTTTTTTCTGTTTGTTTACCAATTTTTATTTTCGAGTGAATTTTTTCCCGTAGGCATGAACGGTATGGGTCATGTCAGCCTCTTCCCGCACCTGTCATTGCCTGATGGAGGGCTGAAGGCGTATCAGTATAGCCTGAAGGAGGTCCTTGATGAACTTGACAGCTCAACTGACATACGGGAGAGCTGGTTAAAGGTAAGCTTTCATCCAGTATATATATTACGAAGACGTGTGTTTAAAGATTTGTTCTCGCTTGGGCTGGGTAAATGATATAGGTCACCCAATGGCGGTTTTTAACATATATATAACAACGAAAATCTAACTTATGATTACATTATAGTTGTTGTTATAGTTGTTATAGTTCCTTTAGCAATTATAGTTAGTTACACCGTCAGATGGTTGATATAATGACACACACACACACACTGTTGCTCAAGTAATCGTCCGCGTCTGGGCTTTACGAGGCCAAACACTCATCTTGTATCTTTACTTTAAGTATAAGTGGGTCAGTAACTCTTATATTGGCTGCTGGTCTTGGCACACCTCACTCACATGTTGTGTATACATGTGAAGATGCAGACATACTGGATATACATACACGCATACACATGAATATACGAAGGGCGATGATAATAATAATAATAATAATAATAATAATAATAATAATATACTTTTATACATTAATAGAAAACCTTCACTCCTCCTTCTCTCCCTCCCACTGTCCGTCCTTTCCTCCCTTCCTCCTCCTTTCTTTCCTCTCTCCCTTCCTCCCTCCCCCAATAGCCTGTGCGTGTGTGCGGGCGTAAGGGTGAGACAGGTGGCGGTGATGACGCACTCCTACACACGCACACACACACACGCACACACACACGAGGAAATCGACCTTGTTTGTCTCTTGTTTCAATGATGGCGACTTGGCCGAGAGAGAGAGAGAGAGAGAGAGAGAGAGAGAGAGAGAGAGAGAGAGAGAGAGAGACTTACCTTCTTTGTCTTCTGTCTTTCTCTCACAAAAGTTGAGATGATAGTTTGTGAGGTTAAGAAGTTTTGTGTTGCCTCAGGTGCTTCTCCAAGGGGGGTGAGGGGGAGGGGGTCGACGTTTTTTTCCTCCCTTAATCAACCTCTTCACTCCCCTCCTCCCTACCAATCGCCCCTTCATCCCTCCCTCATTCCTTCACTCAAGACCCTCTTCTCTAACCCTCCCTTTTTCCCCTTCCCCCCCTCTCTCCCTGCTTCCTTCCCTATCTATCCGTGCCTCCCTCCCTCCATCCGTCAACACCTCTGAGTCAACAATAATAACACATAACTCTAACTCCCGCGGCCACCATCACACCACACGAGTGGACGAGTGGACGGGTCACGTGACTGTACGGTTTAAGTTTTCGTCTTTTTACGTATGTTCAGCACTTACGACACCTAATATATCTCAAGAATAAAGGGAAAATATTATATTTCTGTGATCTACACCACAATTTTATTTTAGATGTTACGAAGCTTGTCATAATAAAGTCGACGTTTGTAACATGACGGCATAACGGCAGGATTTTTATTATATAGCGTAACTCCTCAGAATTCTTATATTTCTTGAAACAAAAGAAAAAATGTGTAATAATTCTTTACATTCAAGGCCATTTGTGTTCATATTTGAGTCAAAAACTGTCTTACTAAAGTCAATGGTTGAGAGGATGGGTCGGGTCACGTGACAGGATGACGTCATTAATGGCGCCAGATTCTCTCCAGGTAGCTGGTGTTAAACTCTCGCATGACTGACTAACTCGCTGCTTTGTTCTCCTCCAACCTTGGTCCAGATCCACGAAGATTCATAAGTCAATTCCCTCCTTTGTTCCAGGAGACGAAGGATGTTTCCCAGAGTACAATAGAGATCCACTTGTACGCAACTTGAGATTATCATGGCGGCCATCTTTGTTTTTCTACCTCAGGTGAGCTAATTAGTTGTTTTTCTTACACCAGGTAGGCGATAATTTAACGATTGAGAGAAGAAAGGAAATATCGAACTGGTTGATATGAGGTAAAACAAAAATAAACTTAGGGAATTAGATACAAAATATGCTGGGATTCTACCTTATCTAGAGACGGTCACTTGTAGTACTAGATAAGGTGATATCGTGAGGATTTTCTTTTCATTGAAACAAATGAAAAAAAATATATACATATATCCCTTAAGAGAAAATACATTACTGAGCCGTGAGATTGACCTTAGAAATATATGTAATACTATTATTATTATTATTATTATTATTATTATTATTACTTTTTTGTAAATAAGAATCTGTCTCATACGGGAATTGATGATGACGCAGGGGTGGTTTGTTTACGTGTGTCGTACGTTGTCGTAAAGTTATCGTACCGTGTGTTGATGGCTGCTGGGATATCTCTCTCTCTCTCTCTCTCTCTCTCTCTCTCTCTCTCTCTCTTTTATCTTCAGAAGATAACTAGAAAAGTTTAGGTCCATTAAGGAAAAGTTTAGGAGGGACGGAGCTGTTGTGGTAGTAATTAGTGGTGGTGAGAGAGAGAGTTACAGAAAATATTTAAGAAGATTCACCTTCCCTCACCACACATCATCCCTCACTCCCCTCTCTCTCCCTCCCTCACTCCTACCTTCCCTCACCACACACTGTACCATAAAGTAGCAGTAACAATCAGGACCTCACTTAAGGCTTCATCATAAGTCGTCCACTTGAGAGGGTCACCGTTATAAGTGACCTGGTGTGTGTGTGTGTGTGTGTGTGTGTGTGTGTGTGTGTGTGTGTGTGTGTGTGTGTGTGTAAAAGCTTCCTTACATACAACTCTGTGCAAGACGGAGCCATATGTATGTATGTATGTATATATAAGGTGTACACGTGTGTGTATATATACAACTACTGGTACACACGTCAAGGTGGCGCCTGCCAAACTCACCCTCCCCCTCCCCCTCCCTCCCCCCTCCCCCTCCCCCTAACCTCTCTCCTCCCATAACCTCCCCTTCTCTCTTCCACCTAACGTCTCTACACCTCCCCTCCCCTCTTCTCTCCCCTAACCTCTCTCCTCCCTGGCCTCCCCTTCTCTCTTCCACCTTCTAACGTCTCTACACCCCCCTCCCCTCCCTCTCCCCTCTCTCCTTCTCGTGGTTGGTTGGCTGACTGGTTTAAGGGGTCAAACTCGGGTTCACTTGTCCGGGATTCGAACCTATAGCCATGAGTCACAGGGAAGGTTCGAGCGAGTGTCCTGACCAATGAACCAAGACTAACTCTTCCACCGTCTCTCTCTCTCTCTCTCTCTCTCTCTCTCTCTCTCTCTCTGTTTCTCTGTCTGTCTGTCTGTCTGTCTCTCCTGATTGGTCACGAGGACGGGGTTATTTCAGGTCACGTTAGTTCAGGAATTAATTATTTAGAAATGTTAGGCTTTTGGGTCACACACACACACACACACACACACACACACACACACACACACACACACACACACACACACACACACACACAGAGGCCTGGTTAATGAGCCGTAAACTCCAGGGATCAGGTCAGGTCCCTGTGTATTCACCTCGCCTCGGGTTAATTGCCTTACCACCACACAGCTTGTTTACCGTCGAAAGTCACGAATTATTGACCAATCACACCTGTTGTTTTAAAGGTCACGGCTATTATTGACCTTACAGAGATTACCACTTGTTTATCCCCTGAGTACGATGACAACCCCTTGAGTACGATGGCATAACCCTTTTAAGTCATCTAATCATCGTACTCAAGGGGTTAAAATCATCGTACTCAAGGGGTTAAAATCATCGTACTCAAGGGGTTAAAATCATCGTACTCGGGGGATGAAGAGTAGGATATGAGAGAGAGAGAGAGAGAGAGAGAGAATAAGGGGAGGGGGTTATGAAGCTATCGGTGTGAGTTAGTCGGCGCCAGGGTTGAGTTGGCCTCCACCCCCCCTTCCCCCTATCCCATTCCCTTCCCCTCTCCCCTATTCCCGTACCCTTTCCCCTATTTCCCCTCCCCTTTTCCATCCCCTACCCCTCCCCTAGCCCCTTTCCCTCGTTCCAAGTAGTCCCCCTTTTCCCTGAAGTAGTCCTGTGTGTGTGTGTGTGTGTGTGTGTGTGTGTGTGACCGGGCTGCGGGGGCTGACTGTCTTGGGGACCTGGAGACGGAGAGAATCAATAGCAAGGGGCCTTGTAGGAGGGGGCTACTGGGGACTACTGCAGGTCTATTACTTGGGGCTACTGCTGGACTGCTACAGGGGGATACCAGGGGCTATTTAAAAGGCTATTGTGACCGACGACCACCCGGGGCTATTTAGCGAACTTCTGGCTGGGGGCTAGGTATTCTATTTTATTTGTTTATCTGATTCTCTATTATCTCTCTCTTTATCTATTTGATTCTGTCCTTTATCTCTCTATCTATCTATTCACTTATCTCAATTTACCTTTGGATTTTTTTATCTATTTTACATTCTATATATGTATGTATGTATGTATGTATGTATGTATGTATGTACTGTATGTATGTATGTATGTATGTATGTATGTATGTATGTATGTATGTATGTATGTACTGTATGTATGTATGTATGTATGTATGTATGTATGTATGTATGTATATATGTACAGTATGTATGTATGTATGTATGTATGTATGTCAAGTCCACGGTACACAGGCATGACAAACGAACTCGTTAAAATCATCACACGAACTTAACTCGTGGGTGGAGGTGGAGGAGGGTGTGCTTTTTCCACGTCCCCAGCATTACGACTCCAACACGTGACACGACAAACAACACAGGACGGTGAACAGACATACAAAGAGAGAGAGAGAGAGATACACACAGAGACTGGCTTATTATTCCCGTCTCTCAACGTACGAACCACACACACACACACACACACACACACACACACACACACACACACACACACACACACACTGTACATATATATATACACACACAGGTAGAGTAAGAACCACGAGGTCTTGGCACCCCATCAAGCCCTCTGTGTATGTGTGTGTGTGTGTGTGTGTGTGTGTGTGTGTGTGTGTGTGTGTGTGTGTTGTGTTCCGCCAGATAGTGAACACCCTCTAAGGTTCCGTTAATCAGTCTCTTATCTACCTGACAACGTCCCATCTTCACCTGAGGTCTTTTACTATCTCGTGGATCTTGTGTGGCTCCATTAATCTCCTCTCTCATCCCCCCCTGACACCCCCACACTCACCCCTGACTCCCTCATCCCCTGACACCCCCCACACTCACCCTTGATCTCCCCATCCCCCTGACACCCCCCACACTCACCCTTGATCTCCCTCATCCTGACACCCCACACTCACTCCCTCATATACCCCTGACACCCCCACACTCACCCTTGATCTCCTCATACCCCTGACACCCCACACTCACCCTTGATCTCCCTCATACCCTGACACCCCCACACTCACCCTTGATCTCCTCATCCCCTGACACCCCACACACCCTGATCCCCCTCATACCCCTGACACCCCACACTACCCTGATCTCCCTCATACCCCTGACACCCCCCACACTCACCCTTGACTCCCTCATACCCTTACACCCCCCCACACTCACCCTTGATCTCCCTCATCCCCCTGACACCCCCACTCACCCTGGTCCCCTCATACCCCTGGAAACCCCAACTCACCCTTGATCTCCTCATCCCCTGACACCCCCACACTCACCCTTTGATCTCCTCATACCCTGACACCCCCACACTCACCCCTTGATCTCCCTCATCCCCTGACACCCCCACACTCACCTTGATCTCCCTCATCCCCTGACACCCCCCCACACCTCCCCCTGGTCCCCCCATACCCCTGACACCCCCACACTCACCCTTGATCTCCCCATCCCCCTGACACCCCACACTCACCTCTTGATCTCCCCATCCCCTGACACCCCCACACTCACCCTTGGTCCCCCATCCCCTGACACCCCCACACTCACCCATGATCCTCTTCATCCCCTGACACCTCACTCACCCTTTGGTCCCCTCATCCCTAACACTCCCCACACTCTCACCCTTGATCTCCCTCATCCCCTGACACCCCCACACTCACCCTTGGTCCCCTCATCCCCCTGACACCCCTCACACCACCCTGTCCCCCTCATACCCCCTGACACCCCCCACACTCACCCTTGATCCCCTCATACCCCCTGACACCCCACACTCACCCTGGTCCCCTCATCCTGACACCCCCACACTCACCCTGATCTCCCCATCCCCTGACACCCCCCACACTCACCCTTGGTCCCCCTCACCCTGACACCCCCCACTCACCCTGGTCCCTCATACCCTTGACACCCCCACACTCACCCTTGATCCCCTCATACCCCTGACACCCCACACTCACCCATGATCCCCCATCCCCTGACACCCCCACACTCACCCTGGTCCCCCTCATCCCCTGACACCCCCCTCTCACCCTTGGTCCTCATCCCCTGACACCCCCACACTCACCCTTGGTCCCCTCATCCCCCTGACACCCCACACTCACCCTTGATCCCCTCATCCCCTGACACCCCACACTCACCCTGTCCCCCTCATACCCTGACACCCCCACACTCACCCTTGATCCCCTCATCCCCACCCCCCGCTCACCTTGGTCCCCTCCTACCCCCTGACACCCCCCACTCACCCTTGATCCCCTCATCCCCTGACACCCCACACTCACCTTGATCTCCCTCATCCCCTGACACCCCCCGCTCACCCTTGATCTCCCTCATCCCCTGACACCCCCCACACTCACCCTTGATCTCCTCATACCCTGACACCCCCCACTCACCCTGATCTCCTCATCCCTGACACCCCCCACACTCACCCTTGATCTCCTCATCCCTGACACCCCCCCACTCACCCTTGATCCCCCTCATCCCCCTGACCCCCCACTCACCCTTGATCTCCCTCATCCCCTGACACCCCCTCACCCCGATCCCCTCATACCCTGACACCCCACTCACCCTTGGTCCCCTCATCCCCTGACACCCCCACTCACCTTGATCTCCCTCATCCCCTGACACCCCGCTCACCCTTGATCCCCTCATCCCCTGACACCCCCACTCACCCTTGGTCCCCTCATCCCCCTGACACCCCCCACACTCACCCTTAGTCCCCTCATCCCCTGACACCCCCACTCACCCTTGGTCCTCATCCCCCCCTGACACCCCCACACTCACCCTTGATCCCCCTCATCCCCTGACACCCCACACTCACCCCTTGATCTCCCTCATCCCCTGACACCCCCACTCACCTTGATCTCCCTCATACCCCTGCACCCCACACTCACCCTTGATCTCCCTCCTTCCCCTGACACCCCCACTCCTTGTTCCCTCATCCCCCCCCCCACTCTCTCCCTCATCCCTGACACCCCCCTCACCTTGATCCCCTCATCCCTGACACCCCCTCACCCTTGATCCCCTCTCTGACACCCCCACTCTTGTGTCCCCTCATCCCCTGACACCCCCCACACTCACCCTTGATCTCCCTCATCCCCTGACACCCCCCCTCACCCTTGATCCTCCCCTGACACCCCCACTCTCATCCCCTCATCCCCT
>NW_024732238.1:6745094-6755127 GCF_018991925.1 Homarus americanus | reverse complement strand
GACACCCCCACACTCACTCTGATCTCCCTCATCCCCTGACACCCCTCACCTATCCCTTGCCACTCACCCAGTCCCTCATCCCTGACACTCCCCACACTCACCCTTGATCTCCCTCACTCCCCTGACACCCCCCCACTCACCCGCGAGTCCCCTCCTTACCCTGACACCCCCACTCACCCTTGGTCCCCCTCATCCCCTGACACCCCCCTCTTGGTCCCCTCATCCCTGACACCCCCACTCACCCTTGATCCCCTCATCCCCTGACCCCCCACACTCTTGTATCCCCCTCATCCCCCTGACACCCCCCACTCACCCTTGATCCTCATCCCTGACACCCCACACTCACCCTTGGTCCCCTCATCCCTGACACCCCCACACTCTTCCCAGTCTCCCTCATCCCCTGACACCCCCCCCTCACCCTTGATCCCCTCCTTACCCCTGACACCCCACACTCACCCTTGGTCCCCTCATCCCCTGACACCCCCCACACTCACCCTTGGTCCCCTCATCCCTGACACCCCCACTCACCCTTGGTCCCCCTCATCCCTGACACCCCACACTTTCATCCCCCCCACTCACCCTTGATCCACTCATCCCCTGACACCCCCACACTCACCCTTGGTCCCCCTCATCCCCTGACACCCCCCACACTCACCCTTAGTCCCCTCATCCCCTGACACCCCCACACTCACCCTTGGTCCCCTCATCCCCTGACACCCCCACACTCACCCTTGGTCCCCCTCATCCCCCTGACACCACCACACTCACCCTTGATCCCCTCATCCCTGACACCCCCACACTCACCTTGGTTCCCCTCATCCCCTTTTCCCCCCCACTCCGTCCCCTCATCCCCTGCCCCACTCACCTTGGTCCCTCATCCCTATACCCCCTTACCTGACAACCCCAACAGCCTAAGATATTCAGGTGATCCAATTAACTTTGATGTTTGTACTTGTATCACCTGTTGATGTTGTGTTGATGTTGGCTGTGCTGATGTTGTGTTGTTGCTTGATGCTGTGTTGCTGCTGGATGTTGCGGTTGACGTTGACGTTGTGTTGCTGTTGTTGTGCTGTTGCTGATGCTGTGTCAGTTGTTGCGTTGTTGCTGATGCTGTGTTGTTGCTGACGTTGCGCCGATGTTGCTTGTGCTGTTGCCGTGCCGTTGTCGATGCTGTGTTGCTGTTGATGCTTGCGTTGTTGCTGATGTTGTGTTGATGTTGATGTGTTGTGTTGTTGCTGTGTTGTTGTTGTTGCTGGGTGTTGTTGTTGTGTTGTTGCTGATGTTGGTGTTGCTGGTTGATGTTGTGTTGATGTTGTGTTGTTGCTTTTGATGTTGTGTTGTTGTTGTGTTTAAGCTTGGCGTGTTGTTGTTGATGTTGTGTTGTTGCTGATGTTGTGTTGTTGTTGTGTTGTTGCTTTCGTGTTGTTGCAGATGTTGTGTTGTTGCTGTGTTGCTTTGCTGATGCTGGTGTTGTTGCTGATGTTGTGCCGATGTTGTGTTGTTGCTGATGTTGTGCTGTTGCTGTGTTGTTGTTGATGTTGTGCCGGATGTTGCGCTGTTGGTTACGACGCGTTGTTGTTGATGTTGTGTTGTTGCTTGTGTTGTTGTTGATGTTGGTGTTGTTGTTGATGTTGTGTTGTTGTTGTGGTTGCTTTCGTTTTTTGCGTTGTTGCTTGTGTTGTTGTTGTGTTGTTGTTGTGTTGTTGTTGATGTTGGTGTTGTTGTTGACGTTGCGTTGTTGTTGATGTTGTGTTGTTGTTGTGTTGTTGGTTAAAGCCGATGTTGATGTTGCGTTGTTGTTGTGTGTTGTTGCTGGCGTTGTGTTGTTGTTGTGTTGTTGTTGATGCTTGTGTTGTTGTTGATGCTGGTGTTGTTGCTGGTGTTGTTGTTGCGTTGTTGCTGGTGTTGCTGCTGGTGTTGTTGTTGATGTTGCTTGCTTGCTGTGTTGTTGTTGTTGTGTTGATGTTGTGTTGTTGTTGTGTTGCTTGCTTGTGCCGATGTTGACGTTGCGTTGTTGTTGCGTTGTTGCTGACGTTGTGCTTGTTGCTTGTGTTGTTGCTGACGTTGTGTCACTGTTGCTGATGCTGTTGTTGCTGTGTTGTTGTTGCAGTTGTCGTGTTGTTGCTTTCGTGCTTCGTTGCTGCGCTCGTTGCTTGCGTCGTCGCCGGATGCTGTGCTGTTGCCGATGCTGCGCTGTTGCTGGATGCTGTGTCATTGCTGTGTCGTTGCTGCGTCGGTAAGCTGATGTCAGGTTGCTGAGTTGTGTTGATGTTGATGTTGTGTTGTTGCTGCGTTGTTGCTGATGCTGTGCTGTTGCTGGTGTTGTTGCTGATGCTTGTGCCGATGCTGCAGTTGTTGTTGGGTGTTGTTGCTTGATGTTGTGGTGTTGATGTTGTGTTGTTGCTGGATGCTGTGTTGTTGTTGTGTTGTTGCTGTTGCTTCGGTGTTGTTGTTGGTTGTCGATGCTGTGTTGTTGTTGGTGTTGTTGCTTCGATGTTGTGTTGCTTTCGTTGATGTTGTGTTGTTGCTGGTGTTTTGTTGCTGATGCTGTGTTGTTGATGATGCTTTTGTGTTGTTGCTGATGTTGTGTTGTTGTTGTGTTGTTGTTGATGTTGTGTTGTTGCTGTTGTTGTTGGTTGTGTTGTTGTTTCGATGCTGGTGTTGTTGTTGATGTTGTGTTGTTGTTGTGTTGTTGTTGCTGTTGTTGCTGTTGTGGTTGTTGTTGATGCTTGCGTTGTTGTTTGCGTTGTTGCTTTGATGTTAGGTTGTTGTTGCTGTTGTTGTTGGTTGTGTTGTTGTTGTGTTGTTGCTGTTGCTGGTGTTGTTGCTGATGCTGCGGTTGTTGCTTGTGTTGTTGTTGTTGTTGCGTTGCCGTTGTCGGGTTGCTTGCTGCGTTGCTGCCTGTGCCGTTGCCGATGCCGCTTGCTGCTTTGACGTTGCGTTGTTGCTTGCTGGGTTGCGCTGTCGTCGACGCTGCGTCGTCGACGACGCCGCGCTCGTCGTCGACGCTCGCGTCGTCGTCGCGTGCTTGTCGTCGACGTCGCGCTGCTCGTCGCGTGCCGTCGTCGTCGTCGACGCTGCGTCGCTTTGCTGCGGCCGTCGTCGATGCTCGTGCTCGTTGTCGCGTCGTCGTCGACGCCGCGTCGTCGTCGACGCTGCGCTTCGTCGCGCTCGTCGCTCGACGCCGCGTCGACGCTTCGCGTCGTCGACGCCGCGCCGTCGACGCCGCGCCGTCGCTTCGTCGACGCCGCGTCGTCGCCGACGTCGTTTCGTCGTCGCGTCGTCGTTGGCCGCTCGCTCGCTTTGCTGCGCCGTCGCCGACGTTGCGTCGTCGACGTTGCGTCGACGTTGCGCTTCGTCGTTGCGCTTGCTGCTCGCGCTGTTGCTCGACGCTTGTGTTGATGTTGTGTTGTTGTTGATGTTGTGTTGTTGTTGTTGTTGCTGTGTTGTTGTTGATGTTGTGTTGTTGATGTTGTGTTGATGTTGATGTTGTGTTGTTGTTGTGTTGTTGTTGATGTTGATGTTGTGTTGTTGTTGTGTTGTTGTTGATGTTGTGTTGTTGTTGATGCTGGGTGTTGTTGCTGATGTTGTGCCGGATGTTGATGTTGTGTTGTTGTTGTGTTGTTGCTGATGTTGCGTTGTTGCAGTGTTGTTGTTGATGTTGTGTTGCTTGTTGATGTTGTGCTTGATGTTGGTGGTTGTTGTTGATGTTGTGTTGTTGTTGTGTTGTTGTTGGTGTTGTTGTTGATGTTGGTGTTGTTGTTTGTGTTGTTGTTGGTGTTGTTGTTGGATGTGTTGTTTGCTGTGTTGTTGTTGATGTGTTGTTGTTGATGTTGTGTTGTTGCTTGTTGCTGTGTTGTTGCTTTGATGTTGTGTTGTTGTTGTGTTGTTGCTTGATGTTGTGTTGTTGTTGTGTTGTTAGCGATGTTGGTGTGTTGTTGTTGATGTTGTGTTGTTGTTGGTGTTGTTGTTGATGTTGTGTTGTTGCTGGATGTTGCGGTTGTTGCTTGTTGCTGTGTTGTTGCTGATGTTGTGCTTCGTTGATGCTGTGTTGTTGCCGATGCTGTGCTGTTGTTGCGTTGTTGCTGATGTTGGTACAAGTTGCCGATGTTGTGCCGTTGTTGTGTTGCTTGCTTTCGATGTTGTGTTGTTGTTGATGTTGTGTTGTTGCTTGATGTTGTGTTGTTGTTGATGTTGTGTTGATGTTGATGTTGTGTTGTTGTTGCGTTGTTGCTGATGTTGCGTTGCTTTGATGTTCCGTTGTTGCTGTGTTGTTGCTTGATGTTGTGCTGTTGCTGATGTTGTGCTGTTGCTGATGTTGTGTTGTTGTTGACGTTGTGCCGTTGCCGATGTTGCGTTGATGTTGATGTTGTGCTGGTTGCTTGGTGTTGTTGTTGTGTTGTGCTGGTTGCTGATGCTGTGGTTGTTGTTGATGCTTTTTCAGTTGTTGTTGCTGTTGATGTTGTTGCTGGATGCTGGTGTTGTTGTTGTGTTGTTGATGCTGTGTTGTTGCTGATGTTGTGTCGGATGTCGTGCCGGTTAAGTTGATGGGCAGTTTGTTGTTGCTGATGCTGCGTCGATGCTGATGTTGTGTTGTTGCTGTGTTGTTGCTTACGTTGTGTTGTTGCTGTGTTGTTGCTGATGTTGTGTTGTTGTTGACGTTGTGTTGTTGGTGTTGTTGTTGATGCTTGCTGTTGTTGTTGATGTTGTGTTGTTGCTTTTCGATGTTGTTGTTGCTTTCGTGTTGTTGCTGATGTTGTGTTGTCGTTGACGTTGTGTTGCTTTCGTTGACGCCGTGTTGTTGTCGATGCTTGGTTGCCGATGTTGATGTTGTGCTTGTTGTTGTGTCGTTGCTGACGCTTGCGTCGTTGCTTGCGTTTGTTGCTGATGCTGCGTTGCCGATGCTGTTGCTGTTGCTGATGTTGTGCTTGCTGTCAGTTGCCGTTGATGTTGCGCTGTTGCTGATGCTGTGTCGTTGTTGTTGTTGTGTTGTTGTTGACGTTGTGTTGTTGTTGTGTTGTTGTTGATGTTGGTGTTGTTTGTTGCGTTGTTGTTGACGTTGCGTCGTTGTCACGCTGGTGTTGTTGTTGCTTGCTGTGTTGTTGCTGATGTCGTGTTGTTGTTGTGTTGCTGTTGACGTTGTGTCGACGCCGTTGTTGATGCGTTACAAGCCGATGTTGTGCTGACGTTGGTGTTGTTAACAGCGGTTGTTGATGTTGTTTGTTGTTGTTGCTTGCGTCGTCGAAGCGTGCTTGTTGCTGATGTTGCGTTGACGTTGTGTTGTTGCTTGCGTCGCCGATGCTGGTGCTTGTTGCTTGCTGATGCTGTGTTGTTGTTGACGTTGTGCTTGTTGCTGACGTTGTGCTTGCTGTTGCGTCGTTTTCGACGCTGCGTCGACGTCGCGCTGTCGACGCTGCGCTGTCGACTTTCCTCGCTGGCGTTGTGCTGTCGATGTTGTGTTGCTTTCGTTTCGTTGATGCTGCGGTTGTTGCTTGATGCTTTGTGTTGCCGTTTGACGCCGCGTCGGTTGCTGATGCTGTTGCCGATGCTGACGTTGTGTTGTTGCTGCGTTGCTTGCTGATGTTGCGTTGTTGCTGCGTTGTCGTTGACGTTGCGTTGTCGGGATGCTGGTTGTTGCCGATGCCGTGCTCGTTGCTGCGCTGGTTGCCGACGCTCGCGTCGCTTCGCCGGATGCTCGTGCTGTTGCCGTTGCCGTGCCGTCGTTGACGTTGCGCTCAAGTGCTGCGCCTGCGGCCGATTGCTTCGCGTCGTTTCGTCGTGCTGCTTCGTTGCTGTGCTGCCGACGCCGGCATGCTGCGTCGTCGACGTTGCGGTTGCTTGTTGCTGACGCTGTGTCGTTTCGTTGCGCCGACGCTTGCGTGCTCGTTGCTTTCGATGCTGTGCTGCTGCTTCAAAGCTCGTGCTCGTTGCCGACGCCAGGTTGCTGTCGATGCTGCGTCGTTGCTGTTGCCGATGCTGCTTGCCGACGTCAGGTTGCCGCCGGTGTTGCTCGATGCCGCCGTTGCTGATGCTGTGCTGTTGTTGCGTCGTTGCCGATGCTGCGTATTGCCGGTTGTCGCGACGTTGCGTCGTTTGATGTTGTGCTGTTGCTTTGATGCTGGTTGCCGATGCTGATGCTGTGTTGTTGTTGGTGTTGTTGCTTCGATGTTGTGCTGGTTGCTGTGTTGATGTTGTTGTGTTGTTGCTGGTGTTTTGTTGTTGTGCTGTGTTGACGTTGTGCTGTTGTTGTGCGTTGTTGATGGTGTTGTGCCGTTGTTGTGTTGTTGTTGCTGATGTTGTGGTTGTTTGCTGATGTTGTGTTGCTGATGTTGGTGTCAGGCTGCCGGTTGTGTTGTTTGATGTTGTGTTGTTGATGTTGGTGTTGTGTTGTTGATGTTGTGTTGTTGTTGTTGTTGTTGTGTTGTTGTTGTGTTGATGTTGGTGTTGTTATGTGTGTCATGGATCGGGACTTTATTACCTGCAAGATGTTATCACAGTGTTCTAGTTCTTTAAGTCTCTGTAGTATTGCTGTGTGTGTGTGTACGTGGGGGTGTATATACGTGGGGTGTGTGTACGGTGTGTATGTGTGTACGTGGGGTGGTTGTGGAGGTGTGTGTACATGGTGTGTATGTGTGTGAGTGTGTGTGGTACGTGGGGTGTGGATACGTGGGTGTGTGTATGGTGTGTATGTGTGCATGTAGACGGGAGGTGTACGTAGAGGAGGTGGTAGGGAATGGCGTATATTAGCTCTCTCTCTCCCTTCTTCTCTCTTCTTGTCCCTTCTTCCCTCCCTCCCTCCTCCCTCCTCTCTCCCCCACCCTCACCTGCATCTAGCCTTGGTAGAGTCTTAGCGCAACCGACGCCATCTTGCCTTTAGTGAGTCAGACTCGTCCCCGCATCACCAGTTAAGAGAAAAAAATTGAACGTAAAGACAGCTGAGGATCCGCCTTTGTGTCGTAAGTTAAGAGATCAAGTTAGATACGCCCTACAACCTCCACCTCCCCGCCGTCCCCGCCCCCTGTACGTATTATCCTTCTCCTACCGGTATTAATTAACTCCTCCTACCGTGTGGTTGTCTGTCGTGTACTGCAGTTACAAGATTATGCTCCACACTGCCTTAATGCTTCACACACACACACACACGACACACACACACACACACACACACACACACACACACACACACACACACACACACACACACACACACACACACACACACACACACACACACACACACACACACACACACACACACACACACACACACACACACACACACACACACACACACACACACACACACACACACACACACACACACACACACACACCCCCACACGCACACACACACACACACACACACACACACACACACACACACACACACACACACACACACACACACACACACACACACACACACACACACACACACACACACACACACACACACACACACACACACACACACACACACACACACACACACACACACACACACACACACACACACACACACACACCACACACACATTATCTCTTCATCTCTGTGTTATATGGGTTATATTCTAATTATTATACTCGTGCGTGTGGGCTTTAATATGTCTGTGTCTTCCTGTCTGTCTCTGTCTGTCTGTCTGTCTGTCTATGTCTGCTGTCTGTCTGTCTGTCTATGTCTGCTCGTGTGTGTGTATGTTTCCTAATAAGCCCCCAGCAAACCTAACCTAACCTAACTCACTCTCCTCTCACCTTAAAAACTCACACACACACACACACACACACACACACACCACACACCACACACACACACACACACACACACACACACACACACACACACACACACACACACACAACAACAACACAACAACAACTCTTAATAACAAACCAGATGTTTATCTTTTGATTCCCCAACACCTCAGACTCAAGGTGGGTGGACAGGAGGGAGGGGGATAGAGAGGTGCGTGAGTAAGGAGGGAAAGGGTAAGGGAGGTGGGAGGGAGGTGAGGAGAAAGGGAAGGAGGGTGAAGTGGGAAGGGTAGAGGTAAGGAAGGGAAGGAGGAGGTGGGAGAGGAGGTAGAGAGGGAGGGGGAGAGGAGGGTGAAGTGGGAGGTGGGAGAGGGGAGGAGGGTGAAGTGGGAAGGGGTAGAGGAGAAAGTGAAGGGAGGAAGAGTAGGAAGGGTGAGAGAGAAAGGGAAGGGAGGAAGGGGTGGTGGGAGGAGGTAGAGAAGGGAGGGGGAGGGTGGAGGTGGGAGGAGGTAAGGAGAAAGGGAAGGGGAGGAGGGGTGAAGTGGGAGGGGTGGGGAGAAAGTGAGGGAGGAAGGGTGAAGTGGGAAGAGTGGGGAGAGGGAGGGAGGAAGGTGAAGTGGGAGGTAGAGGAGAGGGAAGGGTGAAGTGGGAGGAGGTGAGGAGAAAGGGAGGGAGGGAAGGGTGAAGTGGGAGGAGGGTTGGGGTGAGAGATGCAGTCGTATATATGTTAAACAGGTGGTCCAGGTGGTGTAAATAAGGGGTCATTACAGGTGGTTCAAATGGTGTCTTTAGTGGTGAGGACAGGTGGTAACGGGTGATAGCCAAGCCGAGGGGAAGTTATAGACAGCTGGTTCCTCAGCCCAGCTGGATAACCCCTCGCCCACCACCACCAGCTGGGAACAGATATACAAAGCTTAAGTAAAACAGGTGAGCGTCACAAGGTTAATGAGAGCGACACACAGGTGAGATCATCTTCAAGGTGTTAAAACATTCATCATTCTTCAAAGATCCTCACGTGTTTTCTCGTAAGTGTTGGCTGTGTCAGGTAGCTCAATATCCGCTTCTCTTGACTGACTTACTGATGTTTTTTTTTCCCAGTGAGGGAGTTTGATATTTGTTTACACATTTTATCATAAGCGCTACCGGGAGTATGACCAGGGCCGCGACAACACAACTAGGACCATTTCCTGACCGTTCTTACAGTCTCAGCGTATTTTAGACGCCATATTTGATACCATCTTTGTGTCACAGCCTTACGTCAACCAATTAGAAGCTCCGACACATCACCAGTTAGGAGGAAGATTTAACTTAGCAGAGCCAGTTAGATACGTCTTCACATCACCAGTTAGGAGACATTTTTAACTTGGGAACCTTTGAGAATCTATCATGAGGTGTCAGCCATCTTCAGGTAGTTGTCTCACCTGTGTGACACTCTCATTAACTCTCTGACGCCCAGGTGAATTTATCTACCTGAGTGACTAGGGGGGGTGGGGGAGGGTGAGAGATGGTAAGAGGAGGAGGAGGTGAGGGATGATGAGGAGTGGTGAGTGAGATGACGTGAGGTGAGGTGAGGTGAGGGATGATGAAGGATGATGAGTGGTGAGTGAGATGACGTGAGGTGAGGATGATGAAGGATGATGAGGAGTGGTAAGTGAGATGACATGAGGTGAGGGATGATGAAGGATGATGAGGGTGGTGGGTGAGATGACGTGAGGGTGAGGAGGTGAGAAGGGAAGAAGGGTGGTGAGGGAAGGGATGATGAGAGGTGGTAGGACAGGGGATGTAGAGGAACGAAAGATAGGTAGAGAAGGAGGGAGGAGGAAGAGGGTGAAGGAGGGAAGTAAAAATAAGAGACCTATGGAGGAAGGAGATGAGAGAGAGAAGAAAAAAAGGAGCAAAGAAAAGAGAGAAATTTTTCCTCAACGTCTCGAGTCGAGGGAAATCACCTCCCCCTACGGATCAATTAGGCCAGGTATTTCAGCAGGTGGAGACAGGGCAGACGGTGTGTTGGTCGATGGTTGGAGACCCGACCAGGTATACCTACTGATTACTGCCCGCTGGTCACCTGGCTCTCTCTCTCTCTCTCTCTCTCTCTCTCTCTCTTGTGTCAGCACCAGGTGGGGGAACAGTCTAATATTTGCCTATTTAAAAGCTAAGCCTACCTATTTAACTCCTCCTCTTCCCTTCCTTCTTCCTCTTCCTCTCTCTTCTTCCTTCCTTTCTTTTCCCTCCCTCCCCCACGAGGTGCAAAAGTTGACAAGCCAACACAGTATAGCGTAGG
>NW_024732238.1:6730094-6740094 GCF_018991925.1 Homarus americanus | reverse complement strand
CCACCTGACCTCTTGGCATCAGAATTATTGACCTCTATTTCGACCTTTCCTATAATTCGTGACCTTTGACCTGTAGTTTTAGAGATGTGGATGAGTCTGACCTGTGTGATTATAATGACCTTCCGTCTCATGATTATAGAGAGGTTGATGAATTTGACCTTTGGCATTATAGGTTAATTTTGACGTATAATTATGGATGAACTTTGACCTATAATTATGGAGTTATTTTTTACCTCAGTTATCAGATGACCTTTGAACTGTAATTATAGATAGATAAAGAGATTTTACGTACTTTATATAATTTACCTCTGACCTTCAATCATAGAAGATGAGATAAAGACAGACAGACAGACAGACAGACAGACAGACTGACAGACAGACAGACTCATAATGCCAGTGAGTTTATGTCGGTTTTAAAATGCCTCTTCCCCCCTCACCCCCTCTTTTCCTCGCCCTCCTCCTCTCACTCTTCCCCCACCTCAACCAACCCCCATTTCCCCCTCCTGTCTCCCCTCCTTCCCCTAACCTCTCCTTCTTTCCCTCCTTTCCTCCCCGCCTTCTCCCCTCCTACCTCCGCCCCCCTATCTTCCTCTTCCAACACTCACAGATAAATTGTCTAAATTATGTCAGTGCAGAACCACCACAATTTTATATGCTACGTGGGCGTGGTGGGGGAGGGATGGCGTGGTGGGGGGAGGGCGTGGGCGTGGTGGGGGAGGGGATTATGTGGTGGTGGAGGGAGGGAGGAAAATGAGAGTAATTCAAGATGAGGAGATTAAATGTTTTGAAGGTAAGAGGTAGGTCTCTCTCTCTCTCTCTCTGTCTCTCTCTCTCTCTCTTTCTCTCTGTCTCTCTCTCTCTCTCTCTGTCTCTCTCTCTCTCTCAGTACCTTTCGTAATTCAGGCAAAGATTGTCATACATACATACATACTGTACATATACAGGTATAGGCTTCACACACACACACACACACAGGACCCAGGTGTGTTGAGTAAAACTTTACCTATAATAATTGGTCGAGGTTATTTTCCCCGGGCGCGTCCCTGACCCAGTTGTAAGTCCCTCCCTCCCTCCTCTCTCTTCTCTCCTCCTGTTACTATTATTACTCCTCCTACTTCTATTCCCCCTCCTACTATTTCTCCGATTAGTCCTTCTTCTCCTATTATTCCTCCGTCTTCCTCTCCTCCTATTATGTCTCCTCCTTCTTCTCCTCTTCCTTCTTCTCTTCCTTTTGTTACTATTTTTGCTCTCCCCCTACTTCTCCTATTCTTCCTCCTTCTCCTCTTTTTCCCACTCCTCCTATTACTATTATTAGTCTTCCTCTCCTCCTACTTCTCCTCCTCCTATTCCTCCTCCTCCGTCTCTTCCTTCTCCTATTACTTCCATCCCCCCTCCTACTCCTTCTATTACTCTCCATCCTCCTTTCAAATATTCTTGCTCCTCCATCTTCCCCTCCTCCTCCTTTTCCTCCTCCTCACTTTCTTCTCTTCTTTATTCCCTTCTCTTTCTTGTCATTCTTCTTTACCATTACTCTTTTCTTCCTTATTATTACTCCTTCGTTCTTCTTCTTCTTCTTCTTCTTCTTCTTCTTCTTCTTCTTCTTCTTCTTCTTCTTCTTCCCTTCATTCTTACTTCAATAACCCAACCCAGTTACCCATTGTCGTCACTCTTTAAAGTCCGTCTGTCTGTCTGTCTGTCTGTCTGTCTCTGTCTGTCTGTCTGTCTGTCTTATTTACATAGCCATCACATCCTCCCAGTGTGTGTATCGACCCCAAGAAATAGTTTTAATACATTATAACATCGACTTAATCTTTATATCGTCTTCCAATTTTAAGTGTTTGTTGTACGTGTTCGTTAAGATAACATACAGGGTTAAATGTCTTAGTTGTGGTAGCGTATTATAACATCAACCTAATTACAAACATACATTCAGAAAAATAACAGTTAGGGGTAAAGAATATCACTATCAACACTATATAAATCTATTACCTTCGGTCTTAATTATCAACAAACTCTATTAACACAACTAACTCTTGCGCCCGTATTATTAAACATCTTCCCTTGAAGAGGGTCGTCGTGTTTTAACCCGAGTTTTAAACTTATTGAGTCCTGAGGGACACCGCAGTACAGTACTTAACGGAGTGGTGTGGCGGTAAAATTAACTAATTCCAATAAAATTAATTTATAATATTGGAATAAGTTCATTTTACCGCCACACCACTCCGTTAAGTACTGTACTGCGGTGTCCCTCAGGACTCAATAAGTTTAAAACTCGGGTTGAAACACGACGACCCTCTTCAAGGGAAGATGTTGTTTAATAATGCGGGCTCTTACTAAACTAATTCTTGGTCTTAATTATCAACAAACACTCTTAACACAAGTAACCCAAATTATACCACAAATTACACACATTAATTAAATTATCAAAGCACAATAAAATAAATAACAATAATAAAAACATAACATATATTACCATGAGGTCCTCAGTAGATCAAAGCGTTTAGATAATGTTTAAAGATGCTGTATATACAAGTATGAGCTAAATATATGTATAAAAATATAAACTAAATATACTGTATATAAAGAAGTGAAATATAAAATAGCTTATATGTTATTTAAGTGTGAACGGTAGTAGTAGTTTGTTGTAATGTTAAAAAGAAAAAAAATCTTATACTCGAAAGTTGATTTTCTAAGCCTCGTATGTCGAATTTTCCCGTAAGTTGCGTTAAGTTTTAAATATTTAACTGATTCACTAATATTTTTTAGACACAATCAAAATGGCGTCAAAATTACACTGAAACTCTACCTTACATGCTAAATAGATAGAGAATAGCCGTGTTGACACGAGAAAAAAATCAACATACAGGTACGTCTTTTTTCACTTGTGTGTGGAGGGGGGGGGTGAATTAACTCCGGGTTATACAATAAAGAATATGTGATTTAATATCGTAAATATGTATAGTTTCTTATTTGAAATTACATTGATTATATTAAGTGTTATTTTATCTAGGGGAGTTATAGTAATTGAAGTACATTAGTATTATTTCAAAGAGTATGACGTCAACATTTTGTTTACTCAACACCACAAAATGGAACTGATCTACAAGGCGAAAAATCCAAGAATGATAGGTAATATATATAAATGTAACCCCTATATTATAAATGTGTTATATATGTACCTTAATCATGATATTATGTGAGATGTGTTATTTTAGTAGTTTTTTATAGATATATATGAGAGAAAAACGGTTAAACGCAGAGCACATGCAGACTCACCTAACACTCCATGAAGTCTGTGAGGGAGAACAAGGATTGTGTTACAAATGTTATATTGGCAGTGAAGCATTAACTGTACGGTATATTAGTCACGGTGTGTGTGTGTGTGTGTGTGTGTGTGTGTGTGTGTGTGTGTGTTATCGAAGGAATTGGTTAAGTTTATTTAGTTGTTTTAAATATTTTAGTTACATGAAATATATAATGTTATGAAATAATTATACAAAATATGTGTGTTTGTGTGTGATGCCTCGTGACTAATATACCGTAAGCCATATTATTACTAGTAACTAATAATGGTCTGATGATCTATATTATAAAGACAAGTAATCAGCCGTAAGAAGCATTATTTTCATGTAAAGCCGACGGCAGTGTTGAGCATTATTCACTAAACGGAGACAAGTGAATGACCTTGCTGCTATATTATATCTACTGGCTCTGTGTATATATAGGGTGAGACATTAAGTAGTTACCTGGGTACTATAATATATGGCCTGGTTTATTATAGTAGCCTGGATATACTTAATGATTTACTATAGCAACAGCGAGGAGTACAATTATATATATCATGACACAGGGAAATACTGTACCACATATATGGGGGTCGTGTAAGTGAAGGGTTTATGTTGACAGATCTTAGAAGGGTTGGGTTAGGTTAGGTTAGGTTAGGTTAGGTTAGGTTAGGTTAGGTTAGGTTAGGTTAGGTTAGGTTAGGTTGGGTTAGGTTAGGTTGGGTTAGGTTAGGTTGGGTTAGGTTAGGTTAGGTTAGGTTAGGTTAGGTTAGGTTAGGTTAGGAGTGACAGACAGTAACAGGGTGTTGAGGAGTAATGAGGGAGAGTGTGGTGGGGACAGACGGACGGACACAGAAGAAAACAGACGTCATACTTACAAGGTGTGTGCGCTGGTGGGCGCCTGCGAGGGAGGAAAATAAATGTTACTAGTCCTCGCCTCTTTCTCTCCCTCTCTCGCCTGTCCTCGTGGCTAGGGGGCAGGTGAGGTTGTCCTCCTAGCGGGGAGGGGTCGAGAGACCCCTCCTCACTGTCCTGTCCTCACCCCCACGTCCTCCTCGATCGCCTCACTGGACGATGCTGCGACAAAGTTGACTCACACCTGAGAGAACTGAATCCAATATCTCTTTACTTCTCTCAGCCCCTTCAGCACCACCACACTAGCTCTTCCTCACTCACTGTATCACTGCACTAGCACTGTCCTGGTCATCACTCGCATCACACTACAGAAGTCACTGCATCTTTGTTGGTACTTGTTACTGCGCCTTACTACATCACTGACGCCTGGCACTGTGCCGCCTACCCGGTATTTCACGAGTATAGCACTGCATGTCACTGTATCGTTCATATGTCATTGCATCACTTAAATGACCCCTCATTTTATTTTACTGTCACTGCATCGTTCTGATATGACACTCCACATCCCTGCACCTCCTATACAACATCACAAGTCACCACATCCCTGCACCTCCTATACAACATCACAAGTCACCACATCACTGCACCTCGGGTCATTGTCAACAGCACTACACACGAGCTTCCATAAATTGACTGATATATGGATCTCTCAACAGGACGCTGGTCTCTTGTGTTCAGTTGACTGTATCCTGTAGACGTGTTCAAGGCTCTGTAGAATTAGTCCTATCCTGTAATGGCAAAAGAAGGTTAGGTTAGGTTATGTTATGTTAGACCATTTTAGGTTAGGTTAGAATTGGTTAGGTTAGGTTTTGTTAGACTAGGTTAGGTTAAGTTAGATTAGTTAGGTTAGGTTAGGTGAGGTTAGACAAGGTTAGATTATGTTAGACTATGTTAGGTTAGGTTAGACCAGGGGTGGGCAAAGTGCGGCCCGCGGGCCACATTTGGCCCGCCAAATTATTTCTGTGGCCCGCCACTGTATTTGGCAATCAGAAAAAAAAAATTCTTATTAATTACAGAAAGGACAATTTTGGAAGTTGGGTGGACATAGCAGCAATACTGGCTCGTCTCTGTTAACCTGTGGCCGGCGAAGTGTGCCACCATTCATGAAGTGGCCCTCCATCAAAAATAATTGCCCACCCCTGGGTTAGACTATGTTAGGTTAGGTTAGACTAGGTTAGGTTAGACTAGGTTAGGTTAAACTAGGTTAGGTTAGGTTTGGTTAGACTAGGTTAGGTTAGGTTAGACTAGGTTAGGTTATGTTATGTTAGACCATTTTAGGTTAGGTTAGACTAGGTTAGGTTAGAATAGGTTAGGTTAGGTTAGGTTTTGTTAGACTAGGTTAGGTTAAGCTAGATTAGGTTAGGTTAGGTTAGGTGAGGTTAGACAAGGTTAGGTTATGTTAGACTATGTTAGGTTAGGTTAGACTATGTTAGGTTATGTTAGACTATGTTAGGTTAGGTTAGACTATGTTAGGTTAGGTTAGGTTAGGCTATGATAGGTTTGGTTAGACTATGTTAGGTTAGGTTAGACTATGTTAGGTTAGGTTAGACTAGGTTAGGTTAGGTTAGACTATGTGATTGCTGTTTTATTATTATTATTATTGAAGACAACAGTTTTATCTATGCAGTATTTTCATTCACGTATAATTCTTCACAATTGCTCTCTTTTTATAGGTGTTATTTGTTCTTCTCAGAATAATCCTGGAACCGTTTTACCTCCACCACACAGCCAGACTGAGGCACCAACGTTATTTTGTTCAGTGAAACTCAACTCTCTTTATGTAAGTAAGAATTTCACTCTGTCATTATAAAAGTAAAGTCTTTCTCTCTCTATTTCTCTTTTAACAGCATCAAAAGTCACGCACCGTGTTACGAATGTGTCCCTCGAGGCTGTAAAGTAATATTAGAGTAATGAGTGGCGGGAACAGTGTTACCAACCAGGGCGGTGAATGCCTGGCTCCCAAACCTGCTGGTGCGAGGAGAGTAAACGATCATGTCTATTAAGCGTTTTGATGCTAAGTAAATCCTAAGCGTGATATTTTACTGAATTTTGGGGAGCGTTCGCGTAGCATCGATACGGATGTTAAATTTAATGTCTACATTACGTTAGATTTACGTTATGTTTGGTTAGATTTTCTATATGTTAAGATTAAGAAAGGATAACTTGAGCTATCCAAGGTAAGGATAAACATAGCGTTCTTATACAATATACACATACATTTCTCATCTAACACAGTCTTCCCACCCCCCTCCGTGACTCGTTCGTTCAATAAGTAATTATGACATTTAACACACAAAAAAATCCAAAACTTTACGTTGAGTCGATAATTCTGTGAAGATGGAAATTATCTTCTGTGATTGGTGACGATCTCGTTTTATTATTATTGTTTATTTTGTTTTAATTGTTAGAAAATGTGCAGTTATGCCTGGGCTAAAAGGGCGTCTTTACGGGTCCAGCCAGAAGAAGATTTTGATTATTAAAACATCATTAAATCTTATTAAAGAAACTGACAGAACATGATCAAGTCTTATATGTGTAGCTGCCAGTGTATCGTAAGTAAATAAATAAACCAGATTCTTACAACGAAAAGACAACCGTGAACGAAGGTAAGTTAAGTCAATTCCACACAAGCGTTCACTTATAGTCAATCACGACGTCACCTGAACACACTTGGTCATTTTTTAACGAAGTGTCTGTACTCATAAGGTGTTCAAATGTGTGTCAAGTTTCAAGAAAGTCCCTCCTCTCGTTCACAGTCAGGCTACACCACAGACGAGACGACCAAGTTTATTACATCTACATAACTCGTCTGGGTAATAACTGGTGGTGTTATGGGCTCTCGTCACAACACGTTCTCTCTCCTTATCATTATGTATCTGTTGCGTTAGTGACATAACTCCTTGTATAATAATTCTTCGGCGTTGTGAACGTATGATAGACGTCTACGAGTTGTGATGTTAATATTTATGGTTGTTATTGTGTGTTGTAATATAGTGATATATATCTAACAGTAAAACTAATTTAATTATATATAACTATCTTCTATATCTAGACATATTGTTGTTAACTTATTCAATAACATATGGTATCAATGCCATCTAATAACAGATTAATTACAAAAACATAATATAATTCTCTATGTAAAGAATTATTGACTTTATAATTATACAGCTTTGATGTTGCCGTTTATGTTGCTTCTTTCAGATTATAATAGTTATGTCTCTCAACTGTTAGTATTTAGCCCACCATTTTCATAAAGACGTTCTTGTTTGGTGTTGTAAGCGACCATAACAGTGACGGTTCATTTACCCCAGTTGACGAGTTTCTGTGGTTAGAAGTCCAAAGAAAGTATACAGTATAATTTAGGCTTATTTTAGTAATATTTAGGCCAAATTGAGTTGAAAATTAACACTAAAATAATTTGCTATCAACCACACCAATAAAGAATAAAAAATGCGACTTGTGCATATTTGGTTAATTTGGTCAGGTCATATATCGTGAATAATCCTAATTTGGGAGACTTATTATAGTGTTTAATGAGAGTAAAGTCTGAGCTTGGTTTTGTTATGTTATTTTTAGACGTTAATATTTGTGTTTTGGGTTGAGAATTTCAGTCAGTCAGTTTTGTACATTTTTACACGTTAACCCAGCACGAGAAACATTCATACCCGGGAACTATAACTTACCCTAATATTTTTTCATATAGTCAAAAACTTTGAGTGAAGATTTAACCCCATCGTGAATATAGTGAGTGAATAACGTGATATATAACTATGGTATAAGTAACGTTGTTATTCATTATATAGTGTATATTTCCAAAAGACTCGTGTTCTTCCTTATATAGTATAGTTATGTTATTATAGCAGGATGGAAGCGAACTGGTGACTCTTTGAAACACGAAGCGAGGGATGTATCCAATCAGCCACTGTGGACCAATTATATTACTTGATGGTTTTTTAAAAAAAACAATACCACATTTTATTTTATTTTTAATTTCTTTTATGAATGTTGATCAGTTTTGGGGTGTTTTGTTATAACGGAAATTAGCGAACGCAGCGCTTCGATAAATACAGGTTAAAGCATCGTCGATATTTATAACACGGGGATAGTTTACGATTATTCTATTTAACGGATTATTATGGAGAAAATAGTCCGTTATATCGAGGGTTCGCTGGATGTGAAACCTCCATCTAACGAACTATATAGAACTCCGTTATATCGAGGGTTCGTTAGATGAAACCTCCATCTAATGAACTATATAGAAGTTCATTATATCGAGGGTTCGTTAGATGAAACCTCCATCTAATGAACTATATAGAACTCCGTTATATCGAGGGTTCGTTAGATGAAACCTCCATCTGACGAACTATATAGAAGTTCATTATATCGAGGGTTCGTTAGATGAAACCTCCATCTAATGAACTATATAGAAGTTCATTATATCGAGGGTTCGTTAGATGAAACCTCCATCTAACGAACTATATACAGTAAAGAAAATCCGTTATATCGAGGATTCGTTAGATCTACAAACCCCCATCAAACGGATTATATGGAGATAAGTCCATTATATAGAGGTTTCGCCGTACTCTGCTTATTAAGAATCTTATAAGAATTTATTTAAAATTTAGAGAAAATCCACTTAGTTGTTGACGTATTTCATCGATTATTTGAATTATTCTACAATTAATTTTATTTAATTCTGACGATATTAATGTGGATTATATTTATTTTGTGATTATTTAAATGACAATATAATTTGATGTAGTAATTAAGTACTTTTAATTATACCAGTGTTAAAATTGGTCTTATATATATTTTGTGATTAATATATTTATTATTACTAGTATTATCATTCTAGTAGTAGCGTATGACAACACTTCGCTTGGATAACTCACTGCTAACTACAATACTTACCTTCAGTTATGGTATCTCGGTTATCGGTAAAAATAACCTAAATTTACTCAGTGATAATTTATAGTCATTAAGGGTTATTATGGATCGCATCGTTGTTTTATAGTAGTTTTCGGTTATAAATAATTTGTACAGTACGTGTGGGTGCGGCTCCCGGGGGCAGATGAGAGAGATTTGCTGTATATTTGAGATTAATTACACACACACAACAGTCAGTTCACAGTCAGTTCACACTTCATCACAGGATCTGGCGGCCTTAATTATTTCAACTTCATATTTTGTTACTAAAAACTCGCCCGATGAACTGTGTATTTTTTTACTTTATTTTTTTTGTCAAGTTATCATCATCAGGAGACAGTACAGTACAGTATCAGGCTGCCGACACGACTGATGATGCTCACGTAACAGCTGGCCATAATCACATCATCTAGTTCACACAACCTCGCCGCTGTCACCAGTCCTCACAACTCTCACCCGGGATCATTTTTCATCTGTTTATATGTTACAAACACTGTGTTATCTCGAGGGGCAGCACATTATTCACCTGCTTGTCACGGGCGAGGTTGGCCAGCAGTAATTGTGCTAGGGGTCGCGTGTCGTGCATAAGTGTCACTACAAGAGCTTCTCTGATTATCTTGCCACCACCCTCCTGCTCTCCCTCTGTTGCCTCTTGCTCACTCCTCCCAGGTCTTGAACATATGTTTTAAGTAAGTGTCTGTCACGTATGCCTCAGTAAAAATAGATACACCACCACAACACCACATACTGTACACATCTGCCCGGGTAATGAGTGTTGCTACTTTCCCGTAGTTTCTCCCCTAAACTAACACACAGAGTGTCTACCACGAGAACAGAAAAACACACACAAGAATTCACAAGATGGGAAAACC
>NW_024732238.1:6640094-6725094 GCF_018991925.1 Homarus americanus | reverse complement strand
CAGGAGTGAGGTGGTCGCTGAGTAAGGTGGTCAGGAGTGAGGTGGTCACTGGAGTAAGGTGGTCAGGAGTGAGGTGGTCGCTGAGTAAGGTTGTCAGGAGGAGGTGGTCGCTGAGTAAGGTGGTCAGGAGTGAGGTGGTCGCTGAGTAAGGCAGGAGTGAGGTGGTCGCTGGAGTAAGGTGGCAGTAGGAGGTGGTCGCTGGAGTGAAGTGGTCAGAGGTGGTCAGGTGAGTGAGGTGAGCTGAGTAAGGTGGTCAGGAGTGAGGTGGTCACTGTAAGGTGGTCAGGAATGGGGGTGGTCACTGAGTAAGGTGGTCAGGAGAGGTGGTCACTGGAGTAAGCTCGAGGAGGTGGTCGCTGGAGTAAGGTGGTCAGTGAGGTGGTCGCTGGAGTAAGGTGGTCAGGAGTGAGGTGGCGCTGGAGTAAGGTGGTCAGGAGGGAGGTGGCACTGGAGTGAGGTGGTCGCTGAGTAAGGTGGTCAGGAGTGAGGTGGTCACTGGAGTAAGGTGGTCAGGAGGAGGTGGTCACAAGGTGGTCAGGAGGAGGTGGTCACTGGAGTAAGGTGGTCAGGAGTGAGGTGGTCAGGAGTGAGGTGGTCGCTGGAGTAAGGTGGTCAGGAGTGAGGTGGTCGCTGGAGTAAGGTGGTCAGGAGTGAGGTAAGCTGGAGTAAGGAGGAGGAGGTCAGGAGGAGGTGGTCGCTGGAGTAAGGTGGTCAGGAGTGAGGTGGTCGCTGGAGGAGTGTGAGGTGGTCGCTGGAGTAAGGTGGTCCGCTGAGTAAGGTGGTCAGGAGTGAGGTGGTCACTGGAGTAAGGTGGTCTGAGTGGTCGCTGGAAAGGTGGTCAGGGAAGGTGGAGGTCACTGGAGTAAGGTGGTCAGGAATGAGGTGGTCACTGGAGTAAGGTGGTCTGAGGTGTCGCTGAGTAAGGTGGTCAGGAGGGTGGTCGCTGAGTAAGGTGGTCAGGAGTGAGGTGGTCGCTGGAGTAAGGTGGTCAGGTGAGGTGGTCGCTGGAGTAAGGTGGTCAGGAGGAGGTGGTCAGGGTGGTGGTCAGGAGGAGGTGGTCGCTGGAGTGGTCAGAGTGGTGGTCAGGGTGAGGTGGTCACTGGAGTAAGGTGGTCAGGAGTGAGGTGGTCAGAGGGTGGTCAGAGGTGGGTCACTGGAGGGTGGTCAGGAGTGAGGTGGTCGCTGGAGTAAGGTGGTCAGGAGTGAGGTGGTCACTGGAGTAAGGTGGCAGGAGTGAGGTGGTCGCTGGAGTAAGGTGGTCGCTGGAGGGTGGTCGCAGTGAGGTGGTCGCTGAGCAAGGTGGTCAGTAAGGTGGTCGCTGGAGTGAGGTGGTCAGGAGGAGGTGGGTGGTCATCGCTGGAGTAAGGTGGTCAGGAGTGAGGTGGTCGCTGAGCAGGTGGTCAGAGTGAGGTGGTCGCTGAGTAAGGTGGTCAGGAGTGAGGTGGTCACTGGAGCGGTCAGGAGGGGGTGGTCACTGGAGTAAGGTGGTCAGGAGGAGGTGGTCGCTGGAGTAAGGTGGTCAGGAGTGAGGTGGTCTGAGTAAGGTGTCAGGAGTGAGGTGGTCGCTGGAGTAAGGTGGCAGGAGTGAGGTGGTCACTGGACTGAGTAAGGTGGTCAGTGAGGTGGTCGCTGGAGTAAGGTGGTCAGGAGGAGGTGGTCGCTGGAGAGTAGGTGGCAGGTGAGTCGCTGGAGGAGTGAGGTGGTCGAGGCGTGGTCGCTGAGTAAGGTGGTCAGGAGTAAGGTGGTCAGGTGGTGGTCGCTGGAAGTAAGGTGGCCACTGGAGTAAGGTGGTCAGGGGTGAGGTGGTCGCTGGAGTAAGGTGGTCAGGAGTGAGGTGGTCGCTTGAGTAAGGTGGCCACTGGAGTAAGGTGGTCAGGGGTGAGGTGGTCGCTGGAGTAAGGTGGTCAGGAGTGAGGTGGTCGCTGGAGTAAGGTGGTCTCATTTGTAAAAGCATCATAATGGTCGTTCAGTAATTACAAGAGCTACTTACCCTGAGATGACCTTCATTGATGACCTCTGACTTTGACGCTGATCCGATATTAACTCTTAGCGAACTGTACTTTCATATGAGTAATGTTATATTCAAATTTGGATCGAGGAAGCTGAAGTTAGAGCACGGACAAACAAACAAACACTGGTTGGCAGTATAACATAGTGATCAAAAAGGAAAAAAAATAGTGTAAGTATGACACTCTGCTGAGGGTAGTGCAGATACTGTATATTAAACCTCGGAACAGTGAGGCAATGTGGCTGGCACTGTACTCGATCCTTCTTCACTTTCTCAACTGCAAGTGAAGTACCCTGGCATCTAATGATTACTGTATAATAATAATAATAATAATAATAATAATAATAATAATAATAAAACAGTTCATAGATAAAAATTCTCAGAAATACACAGTAGAGGTTGACATACTCAGTCGTTAAGGCAAATAGTAACCAATAGCTAATAGGTACAATTATTATGGTCGTCTAAAAAAATAGCAGAAACACTAAGAGATAAATTAATAGCTTCCTGGCGACACTCAGACCGCACATGTGTATCTCTGTACATAAACTTAACGAGCGGCTAGACATCTAAAAAAATAGAATACAAAAAGTAAAGAAAAAAAGGTTTTAAAATTTGTAAAATTACTTTGAAAATAATTAACACGTAGAGTTTTTGGTAACACTATAACTGTTACTTAGACCCTTATGAGTTATATACATACTTGATAAAATATATGTCTAAAAGTGAAGTATATATGTATTTATATAAGAACACACAGTTCATATATTAAAAATTAGCGGAAATACCTCCAAGGCGAATTTATAGCTTGCTGGCAACACGTGAACTGTGTCAGCCAATAGGAGCTCAAGATGGTCGAGGAGTGGGCGTGGTCTTCTCGTGGCACTGCTGTGGGCTATTATCTTCTTTATCACACCAACACACACTGATGATTCTCCTGTGTTCCTTCCTTTTGCCTTTGGTCCATGTACGGCTTTTTTCTTTATTTCTGTCTCATAGTTTCTCATTTTCCTATCTCTCTGTCTCCCTCTCTTTTTGTTGGATATTATGTGTGTATATGTCTTTCATTTACTCTATATGTCTATTTTCTGTGTCTATTTATCTGTCTGTTTGTTTATGTCTTAATATCTATATTATACATTTACACACACTCTCTCGTGCGCTTGTGGGTAGATCGTAAAACCAATTAATTAAGTTAAATAGGGTTTAGTCAGCTAATCTGGTACAGTGTAAAGTTGTTTTCTTGCTGTACAGACACAACAGGTAATATAACAGCAGGCGACAACGTTGATTGGCTGGTTGAAGTGGGTTCATACCTATTATTGTTGTGGGTACATCAGCAGGGTACCAGACCATCATCAGGGATCTGTGATATAATTAAACAACATTGATTATATTACAGAGATTATTAATATTTTCTAGCCACTCAATTATGACAAAGGATTATAATGCGTATACTGTACTTTAAAGAATAATCAGTTGTATATGGAATTACGCGGTGACTATAGCGGGGCGGTCAAGACGGTGACGCAACACTACACAGTTACTTCTGGTTTCATGTTCATTTATTTTTATCATCAAGCGGGCGAGGGAGTCAACCTGGCCCCGCTTCTGCTGTCATGATGAGATTGTGATATTAAGATCATTGGTGTAATAGATGAGATATGTATACTGTTTATATATTGGTTGTTTTCAGGTACCCAGTACTTTGTCACCTGATGATTAAACACCTTAACCTAACTAACCTAACCTAACCTGACTAAGACAAAATAAACCTAACTTAATAATATCCACAATTACAATACCACCCTCTTGTCTGCATCATAACTTAAAGCACACTTAATCTTTGTCATCTTGTCCGAGGAATTAACGTAGATGGCGCGTCATATTTATAGGAACATGAAAACAATGACTGGTCGGGATATATTAAATAGTTGCTGGCAGCGTTTAGTGGTAGGCGAGGCGCTGAGGTTAAAGTTATTAATCACTTGCCAGGGAGCACATAACGTTAGCATTTTTATAGGGCTAATTAATGTATGGACCCTCACTAAGAAAACATAGCTTCATTATCCTAACTTTAGCTTAACTACATCAAACTTGGATTAATCTGAGCCAACGTAACGTAACTTTTGCTAAACTACACTACACTTTAAACCCAGCTTACATTAACCTAAAGTAACGTAACCTTACCAAACTTAGACTATTCTCACCTGAAAGGCACTATCTTTAACCCAACCTAAATGGCCGATATATTCCTTCTGTCTTATTGAATCAATTAATAAAGCTCTAAAATAAAACATTACCATCGTATGAGCAACCCTTAAGAAAACACAAAATGTATTATAGTTACTCAAGGAAACTTATCAAAGAAAACGTACAACTTCCCACTTTTTATGACACTATTTTTTTCATATACAGTACAAAGATAAAAATTGACTTTATCCTCCTACCCACTGAAGTTAAAGTAAAATAAATTATAATCTTCATATATATATATATATATATATATATATATATATATATATATATATATATATATATATATATATATATATATATATATATATATATATATATATATATATATATATATATATATATATATGTATGCTGATAACCACAAGGAAAGAGGAAAACACGAAGTTCCCAAGCGCTTTCGTGTAATTCACATCTTCAGGGGTGAGTACAGACTAGGTGGTTATCAGCATATACCTAGATCACGCGCACCTACAGTGATTTACTTGCATATATATATATATATATATATATATATATATATATATATATATATATATATATATATATATATATATATATGTAACCGGTCGGAATTTGCTGGACTTTAATTTCTCACTTGACTTGGGGTTTATTAAAATTTAATAGATGGTAAAGGCAGTGGAAGCGCCCCTTTGAGAAAAATCCCGAACCAGCACAAGAACACTTAAATCTACTACACAAAATGAACTGTCCGTGACCCGTGGAAGGATAGCGTCTGTGACTGGGATGAATGAGACACACTGTAAAATTTAGACACTTATATTCCCTCCAACACTACAAACACAATCAAATAATGGTACACCAATATGCGCACCTCTTAACTTAAACTTAAAACACTACTCTGGGGAATAAAAGTTATACATGACATAGAAATTATTAGAAACACAGGCAACAATAAATTTAAAGTATTAAGAAATGTTAATTGCACATATGAACAGGCCTTAAGGGCTTTCACAAAATAATATCAGTCTGAGGAATGGTGTTAACTACACCCGTAATAAGGAAGATAAAATGTTCCTCTAGGTATCTCCTAGAATCCTAGACTCACGGTCTCAGTGTGTGACCATTAATATACTCAGATAGCCCCAGTGTACTCCCAGTGCGTCCATGGGCAGGAAGAGAGTGAGCCAATCAGACCCTGTGCAGTTGAGAGGAGCTTTAGCTTCCCGTTAGCAAGAGGGTTTCACTAAGCGGCTCTGGACATGTGGTGTTGTGAGCCGACGTCCGCTGGGCACCCAGACGGCTAGATTCCCTCAAGAGATCCTTTGGTACCCCGCTAAACAGTGACAGGCCTACTCTGATCGGTCCAATGGCGACAGTCGCCACCCTCAATCATCAACGGCAGTCTCAAACGGCAGTCAATCTCTCGCAGTCAAACTCCGGTCAACTCCAGTCAACTCCAATCAAGTGGGTTCTGACGGAAACCTTGTTATACTGCAATAGCGCAGCACAGGTGACTAGGCCACGTGACTATTTCTGATGGACGCGCGGAACGTCTTGTCTGTGTGAATGCTCTCCGGGACTGGCCTAGCCAGCGTCGTGTCTCCCCAAAGCGTTAGCTTGGTCCTACGTGATATATTTACCGCCTAACTAATAACTCCTTGGGACACCCGTAACATTATTCAGACTGCTAAACGATCTATAATAATTTCAAATTCAATAATAGTCCCTTAACTTCATGAATCGCATCATTATTAATTCGGTAAATTACATTTAATATCATATAGGCCTAGTTCCGCAATCTCTCGCTACGAGCAGGCAGCGCTCCCTCCCCTCAGATGACCTTGAACGCTCAGTATCACTCATGGCGGGGCATTTGAAATTACTCTGAAATTTCTGGATATTACAATCGACCCCCCTAAAAAAAGACAGCACTGTCCTCATGTGCTGAGAAAACATTCATACGACCCCCCTAAAATTTTGTTCTAAGGACTGCACCTCACCCCTTTTGCTAAATGCAGCATTCCCGTCTTCTCTTCTCTCCTTTTCTCTCCCGCTAACACTCGACCCCCCTAAAAAAGACAGCACTGCCCTCATGTGCTGAGAGAACAACTTAAAACCCACCTTCAACTCTGTACTATTCCACTCGCAGCTAGCAACTCCATTTCTTCCTAGCCCAACTCAATCCAACCAGAACATCACGCTCCCCTTTTGCCTGGCCCTTAACTAGCGAACCAATGTCAAAATTAATACCAGCCCAAAACAAACATGCTCTCCTTTGGCCTGGCCCTTGAACTAAGAGGAACCAGTGTCAAAAAAAATACTCAGTCCATCTCCAACATGCTCTCCTTTTGCCTGGCCCTTGAGCTAAGAGGAACCAGTGTCAAAAAAAATACTCAGTCCATCTCCAACATGCTCTCCTTTTGCCTGGCCCTTGAGCTAAGAGGAACCAGTGTCAAAACAATACTCAGTCCACGTCTCCGAACCTCATGCCGGCAGACCAACCCTCTGACAATGTACCAGTCCATCTTAGTGAGGCCCTGGACATTACAACCATACTCTCAATCCCGCTCATGACAGCAACTCAATCCCGCTCATGACAGCAACCACTACTCAACGCACATCTCTGACCTAACCATCTCTCCAATCCCCTCTGCCCTACTCACAACTCCTCCAACTCACCCCCTACAACCTGCCTTTTCTCATTACCATGCACCCTAAACTGTAATCGGTCGGCTTCGTCTTGTCTCTCAGCTGGAGGGCTCGATCAACCTCTCTGAACTACTTACGTACCCCTATATTTCCCACTTGGACCTCACACTTCCTTGACTGCTGGACGTGTGCCTGACATTCACCCCTTGTTTCCTCCCTGAACCGTTGAATGTGTGCCTGAGACTCCCACTTGAACCTGTTTACCTGTGCTTGATAATCCCTCTTTAGGTCTCCGAACTCCTCTCTCAGCTGTACCAAGGTCCCGCGGCCGTCTCTCTTCCTCCTCATACACATCTCTACTGTCAAGCCTAACCAACTCAGTCCGGGCACAAGGATGAGCATCAGTGCGAGTTCAATCCCTACCATTACTAACCAACACATGATAGCGTTCATTATCCCAACCACAGTACTATCAGTCACGACATTAAAAACTACGCTCTGCTACCATTTGTAACCGGTCGGAATTTGCTGGACTTTAATTTCTCACTTGACTTGGGGTTTATTAAAATTTAATAGATGGTAAAGGCAGTGGAAGCGCCCCTTTGAGAAAAATCCCGAACCAGCACAAGAACACTTAAATCTACTACACAAAATGAACTGTCCGTGACCCGTGGAAGGATAGCGTCTGTGACTGGGATGAATGAGACACACTGTAAAATTTAGACACTTATATTCCCTCCAACACTACAAACACAATCAAATAATGGTACACCAATATGCGCACCTCTTAACTTAAACTTTAACCACTACTCTGGGGAATAAAAGTTATACATGACATAGAAATTATTAGAAACACAGGCAACACTAAATTTAAAGTATTAAGAAATGTTAATTGCACATATGAACAGGCCTTAAGGTTTTCCCAAAATAATATCAGTCACTGAGGAATGGTGTTAACTACACCCGTAATAAGGAAGATAAAATGTTCCTCTAGGTATCTCCTAGAATCCTAGACTCACGGTCTCAGTGTGTGACCATTAATATACTCAGATAGCCTCAGTGTACTCCCAGTGCGTCCATGGGCAGGAAGAGAGTGAGCCAATCAGACCTTGTGCAGTTGAGAGGAGCTTTAGCTTCCCGTTAGCAAGAGGGTTTCACTAAGCGGCTCGGGACATGTGGTGTTGTGAGCCGACGTCAGCTGGGCACCCAGACGGCTAGATTCCCTCAAGAGATCCTTTGGTACCCCGCTAAACAGTGACAGGCCTACTCTGATCGGTCCAATGGCGACAATCGCCACCCTCAATCATCAACGGCAGTCTCAAACGGCAGTCAATCTCTCGCAGTCAAACTCCGGTCAACTCCAATCAAGTGGGTTCTGACGGAAACCTTGTTATACTGCAATAGCGCAGCACAGGTGACTAGGCCACGTGACTATTTCTGATGGACGCGCGGAACGTCTTGTCTGTGTGACTGCTCTCCGGGACTGGCTAGCCAGCGTCGTGTCTCCCCAAGGCGCTAGCTTGGGCCTACGTGATATATTTACCGCCTAACTAATAACTCCTTGGGACACCCGTAACATTATTCAGACTGCTAAACGATCTATAATAATTTCAAATTCAATAATAGTCCCTTAACTTCATGAATCGCATCATTATTAATTCGGTAAATTACATTTAATATCATATAGGCCTAGTTCCGCAGTCTCTCGCTATGAGCAGGCAGCGCTCCCTCCCCTCAGATGACCTTGAACGCTCAGTATCACTCATGGCGGGGCATTTGAAATTACTCTGAAATTTCTGGATATTACATATATATATATATATATAACTCCATATTTTAAAAAGGTGGGAAGTTGAATGGGTTTTTTTTATAAATATTGTGCATTAAGAGCAAAATCCTCGGAGGTGGTTTGGTACGTGACCTTGATGTCTATCATTTGATAATATTGTGCCTTGATGGAGTCGATCATCCTACCAAGAAAATGTGGAGAAACTAGGACAGATGGAAAGACAGACAGCAAGGAAGAGATAATGAGACAGAAGCAGTGAGATTAGACGGGGATACAGATGGGCAGGAAGATAGACAGAAAGTCAGACTAATAAAAATACCCAGAGAAAGAGAGAAGGGGGTGCAAAAAATAAATAAATAATTACAGAGAATAAGGTAAAAACAAAAAATGCCCCAGAGAAATTGTGGCTTTATTTAGAAATTCATTACCTGAGTTGTTCCACAGGTGGCGAGCCTGATTGACCCCTAAAACAGGTGGGTCACGCGAGGCCACACACCCGGTCATCTTGGGTCACGCGAAGCCACGGTACTGCTGGTCAGTCTGTGTGTGTGTATGTGTGTGATGCCATTCTTGTGACCTTCATAGGTATTGAGGGAATTATTCTCTCTCTCTCTCTCTCTCTCGTACTTGTATATTAACTTGTTTAATATAACTTTATTTAACATAATATAGAACTAAACATATGCTGTAGAGATGCTGTCATTATTATATTATTATTTATACTACTACTACTACTACTACCACTACTACTACAAACTTATACTACTACTATTACTACTACTTCTACTACAACTATAAAGAAAACGATAAATTTATGGGTCTTGTCAGCTCTGGGTTTCATTATATGTTAATTAACTTTAGTTGGCCAACTGTACTAATTACTTTAATTAATCTGTAATTTGTTGAGTTAATTAACTCCGCCACTTGGGTTAGGTTAGGTTAAGTCAGTATCTCTGGATTGGGTTAGATTAGATTAGGTTAATATATTGATTGGGTTAGGTGAGATTAGGTTGAAGTTCTTAGGATTGGGTGGTGGTTTGTGTCAGACCTGCTCCACCACTGGCCGAGCCCGTATGAGGAGTGTTGTAGTCTCAGCTAACATTATGAACCTCTGTTTGTGTGGTTGCCAGCATAGAGCACTCACCCCTCGCCACCGTCACCCCTGGGCGTCAGTCAGTCACTCTGTCCGCCGGGATCTGGCAACACCCACTCATGTCACCTGCCATCACACATCTTATTTTACAAGTTCTGAAATATTTTATTCGTTAACATAAAAACCTGAACAAGTATTAATTTGGATAGACAGTATAGATACAGTAATTTTAATATAGTTATAGAATAGTAGAGTCGAGGATTAACGTAAATGTGAATAGAAATTAGCTTAAAATTACGTAATTCAACATGTCATACAAAATATTACACAGTCTTGGGCTTTTAAGGATAGCATAACGTCTTCTCATGTTGTTGTTGTTAGTGTTCATGGATAGTTGTGTTTGTTATGTGAGACTGAGATAATGTGATATGGATTTCTCCTCGTCTTTGCAATGCTCGGGCTTATGTGTTGCTGTCAAGGTAGCCTAGTGTTGTTAGTGCGTTACACCTGTACCCGAGTGCCCGCCGCCCTCCCCCGATGATACACACTTAGTTAGCTACATGTTAGAATACTTCCCGCACGCATTTATGGAGAGATACTGGTGTTTATTGTTACAGGGGGAGGGGGGGGGGTGCTTGTGTCCAGGAAAAACGGTGTTTGGTTGAGTGAGGGGATTAACGCGGTCCTTTTTTCTATGGTGAGACAAGTAGGTGCTGTATGTGAGGTCTGGGAAGGTAAGGTTAGTTACCTCAGCCGTAACTAAGGTTAATACTGTTAAGTTACGGTTATATTAGGTTAATTGTCTTAGGTTTTTTAATAATATGTCAGGTTAATGTTATTTCAGGTTAATATTAGGTTAGGTTAATGCTAGGTAAATATTTTATGTAGTTTTATCACCAAAATAACTTCTCAATCGACCCAACACAAAACATTGCTCGACACCTGCCGTCCCTCACACCTGCACTGGTTCCCGTTGGTGTCACTTACCGAAACAACAGGTATGCATCACTCAACTACATAATACTTCCTTGAGATAAATGTACAGTATATATCAGGTGCCTTCAAGAAAGCTCAGACTTTCAACTGGCTCATTCATGTTAATATTGTTATTATTTTCAACTCTATCTATATTTTCTGGCTAAATATACTGTACCAATATCAATATTATAGGTTGGAATAATTGTGCATCTCTTTAAGTGCTACTTTTACTTTTATCCTCTTCGCCACTGATCGGCTTGTTAGCCGCTTGGGCGATCGGTCACGACTCTTTTCCTTTATATTCTTCACCAAAAGGTCGGCTCGCTAGCCGCCCGGGCGATCGGTCACGTCTCTGTCACGCACTGTTGGCAAATACTGGGCATGCACCGGCTCCTGAATGTACCTGAACCCGCTCCAGTGTTGGTCAAGTCTTCTCTTGAAAGAGCTCACACTCGGTGCCGTCACAACACTTTCTGGTAGATTGTTCCAAGAGTTTACAACCCTCACTCCGAAAAAGTTTGCCCTCACGGTTTTCCGGACTTGCGGCTTCAATCTTGAGCTGTGACCCCTTGTGGGGCGAGCGTCCGCCAGCTCCAAGTAAGGACACAAGTGCTAAGTAAGGACAATGTTCCTCTTATATGTAACAAGATAAATAAAATGTATGATGGTACTGTATGCATTCTTGGATATGTTAATTAAAGATTACTAACCATCTTTTTAAAAATGACCCATTTTTTTTATTACTGTACAGTACTTTACTTTTATCCTCTTCACCCTGATCGGCTCGTTAGCCGCTTGGGCGATCGGTCACGTTTCTGTTACGCACTGTTGGCAAGTACTGGGCATGCACCGGCTCCTGAATGTACCTGAACCTGCTCCAGTATTGGTCAAGTCTGATCTTGAAAGAGCTCACACTCGGTGCCGTCACAACACTCTGGTAAATTGTTGCAAGAGTTCACAACTTTCACTCCGAAAAATTTGCCCTTGCAGTTTTCTGGACTTGCGGCTTCTTCAATCTTGAGCTGTGACCCCTTGTGGGGCGAGCGTCCGCCAGCTCCAAGTAAGGACACTCAACTGGGTAGTGGCCCTTGAGATGCTTATAAACCTCAATTAGGTCACCCCTTGCCCGTCTGTAATATAAGCTAGGCGCTCCAATCTCTCAGGGTAGCTGAGGTGCCGAAGTGCAGGCACCAGTCTGGTGGCCCTCCTTTGAACATTTTCAACCAACTGATAGTCCCTAGCATATCTCGGGGACCAGACGGGGTGACAGTACTCCAGATGGGGAAGCACTTCACTCTTGAAGATCGTTACAAGGAAGGGACCTCCGTTTTAGATATCTGAACAACCTTCTTATAAGACCCAATAATTTATTTACCTGATTTACCTTCTCGCAATGGCCCGAGAACTTCAGCTCATTGTCAACATACAGTACACACCTAGGTCCTTCTCACATTCAGTCTCAAATAGTGCAGTTTCTTCATCCCATTAGGACATTATGATACGCCTCCTTACCGTTGGTACGCTCCAGGTGCATCCTCTTACACTTCGCGACATTGAATCTCAGCAGCCATTTCTTCGATCATTCTTCTTTTTTTTATCCTCTTCACCACTGATTGGCTCGTGTTAATCTATTTTATATTTATTTAACAACCATAATATCTAATTATATTGGCAAGTTTTATCATATTTTCTGTCTAGACAGAAATTAGCAAGGTTTCATATTTATTTTCTGGTGAATCTGGCACTGACATTCATTGTTGTGCGTTGAGTTTTTAATCTTCGTAGCTGTAAGTTAAAGCATTATATTACCAATCAACATTTACACATTTTTAATATACAGTATATATATATAAATTGATATATTTTACCATAGTGAATAGTGTATAATGATAGTCAAACAAGTTATTGATATTTTGAGGTAAGACGAATGTACAACACAAAACCATAACAACATGATGGAACCTGCGGATTGGTGAACTACAACACCTTGAATTATTAATGATACCTCATTCTCCTTCAATTCGTTGATGATGAGATGATATATGTATTCCGTTATGTCATGACTTTCACTAGATTGACCTCCTTGTTACCAAAATTCAAAATTAAACAAGTAGTGAAGATCCTAACCTACGGCGACATGTCTGGGGCCTGGCAACAATGGTGCAATTATGCTTCCACAAGTTCTAGTCACAACAGGAGGTTCACACTTCAGGTTGCAGAGCTGTTTGGTAAGTACATGTTTCACTGTGTTGATTTAGGCGTGTCTTTAGCTTGTATTAAGATAAGGCTAATATGGAGGATTTCACAGCCGCTTACCCTCGTCTCGGTAACAGTAAGTTCGCCCACGGCAGGTGTTAAGATTATGCTAGGTTAATTAAGTAAAGGTTAGGTTCGTTTACTTTAAGATTAGGTTAACTTACCTTTAGCTTTTAAATTAACACTTTTCAAGGCATTTGTTTTAACTACAACAGTGTCCACTATAAAACAGTGAAATTGCGGCATTTTTAAATTTGTTTTCTATGAAAAATCAGCAGACTTCACAGCTTTAATTGATTTGAAATAGTAATACCATTAAACATTTAACACAGAATTTCAGGTGCTATTATAGTGTGTGGTCTACAAAATGGTTAGGTTAGGTCAGGTCAGATTAGGTAAAGTTTGGTTAGGTTAGGTCAGATTAAGTAGGGTTAGGTTAACTTAGGTCATGTAAGGTTAGGTTAGACTAAAGATATCTTGGTGCTACTATAGTATGCGGTCTACCACATGGGTGCTACTATACTGTAGTATGCTGTCTACTACATGGGTGCTACTATACTGTAGTATGCTGTCTACCACATGGGTGCTACTATACTGCAGTATGCTGTCTACCACATGGGTGCTACTATACTGTAGTATGCTGTCTACCACATGGGTGCTACTATACTGTAGTATGCTGTCTACCACATGGGTGCTACTATACTGTAGTATGCTGTCTACCACATGGGTGCTACTATACTGTAGTATGCTGTCTACCACATGGGTGCTACTATACTGCAGTATGCTGTCTAGTGTCTACTACATGGGTGCTACTATACTGTAGTATGCTGTCTACTACATGGGTGCTACTATACTGTAGTATGCTGTCTACCACATGGGTGCTACTATACTGTAGTATGCTGTCTACCACATGGGTGCTACTATACTGTAGTATGCTGTCTACCACATGGGTGCTACTATACTGTAGTATGCTGTCTACTACATGGGTGCTACTATACTGTAGTATGCTGTCTACCACATGGGTGCTACTATACTGTGCTGTCTAGTCACCACATGGGTGCTACTATACTGTAGTATGCTGTCTACTACATGGGTGCATTATGTAGTATGCTGTCTACCACATGGGTGCTACTATACTGCAGTATGCTGTCTACCACATGGGTGCTACTATACTGCAGTATGCTGTCTAGTGTCTACCACATGGGTGCTACTATACTGTAATATGCTGTCTACTACATGGGTGCTACTATACTGTATTATGCTGTCTACTACATGGGTGCTACTATACTGTAGTATGCTGTCTACTACATGGGTGCTACTATACTGTATTATGCTGTCTACTACATGGGTGCTACTATACTGTATTATGCTGTCTACTACATGGGTGCTACTATACTGTAGTATGCTGTCTACCACATGGGTGCTACTATACTGTAGTATGCTGTCTACCACATGGGTGCTTCTATACTGTAGTATGTTGTCTACCTAGCTGGAGTTGGTCTACCGGGATATTTACACTGAAGCATCCATTAACCTGACCTAGGTTATGTTAACTTAGGTTAGGTTAAAATATATTAGATTAAGTTAGGTTGGGTTAATAGATGCTACAGTGTAAATATCCCAGTAGACCAACTCCAGCTCTGTAGATCGCATTCTATAGTATCACCGAATTTCAAGTACAGTATTTAGGGAGATAAAATGGTGATAATTGTTCTTGCACACCTATTTGTTACTTATTGTGTATTGAAGAAAATTTCCTTAACTCACGAACACCACAAATTAAGTACAAGAATTGCAGTTTTAATATTTTTCTGGCTGAAAATATTTATGTCCATCTGATGCCATATTTGTGTTTAATGTTTTGTCATACAAACACTTATAGTGGCTGCTTTTTACTTTTATCCTCTTCACCACTGATCGATTCTTTAGCCGCTTGGGCGGTTGGTCACGTCTCTGTTACGCACTGTTGGCAAATACTGTCCATGTACTGGCTCCTGAATGTATCTGAACCTGTGCCAATGTTGGTCAAGTCTGGCCTTGAAAGAGCTCACAACAGTGCCTGACAGATTCCAAGAGTATACAATTCTCATTCCAAAAAGTTTGCCCTCACATTTTTCTGAACTTGTGGCTTCTTCAACCTTGAGCTGTGACCCCTTGTGGGGCGGGAGTCTGCCAACTCCAGGTATGGATACTGGACTAAGGTGTTTATAAATTTCAATTAGGTCACCTCTTACCTATCTATAGTATAAGGTAGGCAGTTGCAGGCATTCTGATCTCTGGGTAATTGAGGTGCCATAGTGCAGGCACCAGTCTGGTGGCCCTACTTTGGATATTTGCTATCAACTGACAGTCTCTACATTATATCGTTAATGCACGATGGCTTGCATCAACTTAACCTAATCTATTGTTGGTTAGGTTAGGCTTAGTTAAGTTAGGTAGGTTTTGTTGGTAAGGTTAGGTTAAGTTAGTTAGGTAGGTTTAGTTGGGTAGGTTAGGTTAAGTTAAGTTAGGTAAGGTAGGTTTTGTTGGTTAATTTTGTTTCAGGTAAATGATATACTGTAGCAGTCACTGTAAACATTCATGTGGAAACATTGCTGTGACAGTTTGTCATTGTAAAAAATGTTGACAACATTATATCAAGCGCCAAAATGGTCTCAGAAGGAAGTAGATTATATTCAGGAATAATTGTGATTTATTTGCAGTGTTGTTATGAGGAAAGAAAGAAGCTGCTGTTTGTAGATAATCAGTCAAAAACAATTGATTTAGTATTATCAAAATTTAGTTTTCGCTTGTGAATCTCATGTATGTTTCTTTGATGCAGTTTTAAGCAATGAAATCTCTCACATGAAGTTCTTTACACATGAATAACATGTTACAGTTTTTACAGTACAGTAAATGCTTTGGTTTGATGAAAAGAATAAAACATTACTGAACGAAGTCTGACTATAAGAGGAATGGACAATTGAATGATTGTACCAGTGCTAAGTGGTTCATTCCTGGTAAAATCAGTGAGAGTTTTCTTTTCAGTGTCAAAGTGTACATCAGTATTTGTGAGGAATCTTTCATTCCCCTCTTAACATGAGTAAATAAGTCCTTGTTTTATAAGATTTGTCAGTGATATATTATTTATGATAACAGATACTAAGGCTGAAGTGGATTTTGGAGTACAGTACAGTATTGTACTGTACATCATAATTTGTTTTGATTAATTTTACACTTTATTAAGGAAAAGCATTAGAACTTTACTACCTTTACATACAGTGCTTGGTAAAGATTAAAGTCAGACGTTACCTAATTTTCTGATATTTTTTTATGCAATTTTTATGGATAAGTTAGTTTTAACCAACAGAATGAAAATTTGGTGTGGAAGAAAAGAAAAACAGAAGACAAGGTTCACGAAGAAAATTTCTGATATGCACTAGGGCAGTTCCCCGAATTCTGTACACTTCCAGTTTAATTTTCAATCTTTCATGAGGTATGCTGTCAAAAGCCTTGGCAACATTCTCATATACAGTATACCTATGCACTTTCCTATAATCTCCACTCGCAGGGTTGCCGGTGTGTTATCCAGGTTGGATGTGAGTAAGGCGCATGGACTGGACGGAATACCCCCTCGTGTTCTGAGGGAGTGTGCTGAAGCCCTGGCCCCTGTGCTTGCTCGCCTCTTTCGCCTTTGCCTCAAAACCCAAACTTTTCCTTCTTCTTGGAAGCATGCCTTGGTTCAGCCCATCCTGAAGAAGGGTGACCATTCTAATCCCTAACTTCATCCCTCTCTTAAGATTTTCGAAACTATCTTGAACTCCCATTTTCTCCGTCACCTTGAACGCCTTTCTCTTTTGTCGGATCACCAGTATGGCTTTCGCCAGGCGAGATCTACTGGTGATCTGCTCTCCTATTGCACCCATCTTTGGTCATCCTCTCTTAGGGATTATGGGGAAACTTTTGTCGTGGCTCTCGACATCTCCAAAGCATTTGACAGGGTATGGCACAAGTCTTTGCCATCTAAACTGCCCTCTTTTGGTTTCTCTCCCCCACTTTGTTTTCTCATCTCTAGCTTCCTTGAGAACCGACCCATGGCAGTTGTTGTCAAGGGATCGATTTCTCGCTCTTTCTCTACCAGTAGTGGCGTCCCACAGGGTTGTGTTCTTTCACCAACTCTCTTCCTCCTTTTTATCAATGATTTACTTCACACTACAACTAATTATATCCATTCTTACGCTGATGATTCTACTCTTCAATCTTCCTCACATTTTCCCCTTCCTCCTAACTCTCAAACTAGATCTGTGTCTAGAACTGATATCATTACTTCTATCAACGTGGATCTGTGCAGCATCTCTGAATGGGGAGGTTAAGTTCAATAGTAATAAAACTCAATATTTACCAATTACACTTTGTAAATTAGACGATCTCCCACCAATTACATTTTAGGACGCTATCACCCTCCCAAATTCTGAAATAAATATGTTAGGCCTCACCATTTCCTCTAATATGTCCTGGAAATCACACATCCTTAGTATAACTAAAGTTGCCTCCCGAAAGTTGGGAATGCTGTACAGATGCCGCAGCTACTTCACTCCTGAGCAGTTGCTCCAAGTATATAAGGGATTCATTCGTCCTAACTTGGAGTACTGTTCTCATATCTGGGGTGGCTCTTCTTCTGTCCAACTATTATATAGGGTGGAATCAAGGGCATTTTGTCTTATTAACTCTCCTCCTTTAGTCGACAATCTCTCTTCCCTTTCTCTTCGCCGCAATGTTGCCTCACTCTCTCTTTTTTATAGGTACTTTAACGGGCAATGTTCGGTGGATTTGGCATCCTGTGTACAGCCGGCAAGGCCGTGGGTTCGTAACACATGTCTTGCCCGCGGTGCCCACCGTTTCTCTGTGGATGTCGGTCACATGAGAATAACCCGTTATAGTACCTCCATCTTTCCTCACACAGCCAAACTGTGGAATGCTCTGCCTTCTTCTGTGTGTCCATGCTCTTACAATCTGTCTCGCTTTAAAAAGCTGGTTTTCCAGCATCTTCGTGGTGTAAATTAATACAGTATAACCTTTTTTTTCTATATTTACAATTTCTTAACGTTTTTTTCGCCCCCCTGGCTCCGTTGTGGGTCGTTTGACCTGTGCCCGGTTGGGTTATTCTCGTAAAAAAAAAAAAAATATTGTCGATATTGCCACCACTCTCCAGGATCTGGATCCACACATCCAGCACCTTGTTGGCATTCCTTCACAAGGTGGTTTCATACTAGATGTTCCATCATGGCATATCGTATTATGCTCTTTAGTATCTAACACACTATGCTGATCAAGCTCACCGGCCTATGGTTATTTGTGGAGTGGTGATCTCCAGTTGCTGGGGATTTTTTGCTAGCCCATGCATCTCATTGCTCAAGAATATATCATTTTGAGTGTTGAGGCACATGTGTATATACTATTGGTGCACAAAAAAAAGTTATCATACAAAATAAAAAGTACTGTACAGCAGTTTAGTATAAATTTTGTGGGATTGACCAGTGGGTGTTGCCGTGGTCACAGTTAGGTCACTCATAACCACCCTGGCCCAAGCCAAATGTCCGAATCCGGGAAAAATAGTCACAAGATAAAAAGTCAGATAAAAAGGCACGGAAAAAACCTAACCTAACCTAACCTACGTGCAATGCCATCATATATATATTGTGTTGTCAATGTGTACAAGTCATGTGACTTTTTTTCCTGTGGACTTTATTTCCGTCCACCAAATGTCCGTGGCCCAAATCATACGTCCAAAAAGTAATATTAGATTGTGTGATGCAGGGTGGTAGGAAATTCCAGTCGTCAGCTGGTTTGCTAAATTGTGATGGTCTCCAGTTACCAAGTAAAACATAAGGATGCTTTAATTTTGTTTTATTTATTTAATTCATTTTAGGTAAAAAGTATACTAAGGTTTCAAATTCTCGTTATCTGCAGACTGGTGAGGTCAGGCACCGCTTTGTAACCTTGTAAACAAATGTTCGAATGTATTAACTCTACCTTGAAACGGTTATAGTGTCTGTATTTTTGTTATCAATGCACTTAATTAATTTTGAATTTAATTTTATATATTTTCTTTCATTTTAACCAATACTAAGAACGATTATAATATTTTATGACAATGATAACTATCTCCAATGTGTCAAACTGGCACGATTTCGGACGTCACAGTGCACCCCAAGCAATGTGTTGGTGCCATTGAAGTTTTCTTCATTATTTTCACTTATATATTAACTGAAATAGCTTTTGAATTAGTTTTTAATATTGTTGCATACGTTACAAAATTTTGTTAAATAAATATTATTGGTTATGTGTATTCGTGTATAATAAATGTTAGTATGTTAAAAGAACAAAGAACATAAGAATGCAGAAAACTGCAGCGAACCTATTGGCCCATACTGCGGGCAGTCCCATTTACACCCAAACCCTATTGCTCAAATGTCCATCCAACCTATGTTTGAAGCTATCCAGCGTATTCGAGTTAATGATAATATTTGGTAACTTGTTCCATTCATCCACTACTCTATTTCCAAACCAATGTTTACATTATTTCGCGCCTAAATCTAAATTTGTCTAATTTAAAACTATTGTTACGAGTTCGCTCCTGGTTGGATAATTTGAGTATCTTTGTACTTGTTATAGGAAAACTTAATGAATTATGTGATATACAGCATACTTTTGTTTTCTTGTGACGCTTATGTATTATCTTTGTTATTTAATAACTCGTATCGTCAGTTCCTGAAAGGGCACCTGGAGATCTTGCTCGCCGGAGACAGCGTGGGATTGGTGGGTTGTCTGGGTTGTGTAATCATCTCCTCTCTCCTGATTGGCTGATTTAAGTTTTGACTCGCACTGCTAGTCCCACAAGCAGCTCAATATTACCGCGAACTTTGTCTCCCAGAACAGGCTCTAGTACACAAACGTCTGACAAGAATTTCCCTCCCGATGAGTTGTTTCACGTCGTTGGAAAATGGACCAAGTGCCAAATTCACGGTGTGTGTGGAGGGGAACATTGGCAGTGGGAAGTCGACGCTGCTGAAACATTTCTCTCAGTGTGGTGATGTTGAAGTCCTCGAGGAACCTGTCGATAAGTGGCGCAATGTCCGAGGTTGTAATCTGTTGGTAAGTTAACTAAGTGTCAAGTGAGGCTTAGTTTATTTATAATTATTAATACTGTTTGTGTACATTGTGACTAAGTAAGATGTTTTTGTTTAACCCTTAAGTTAAAGATGTTTTCTGTCGGCTTCAAGTATTTTATTTATTATTATTATTATCATTATTTAACATATTCATATTATTCATATTCCATAAAGGTTCCTTGTAGTTTGATTTGCTTTGGGGGTTAAACAAAATATTATTGGTATAAATGGTGCGAATTCTTAGAGTTAGAAAAGGTGAAACAATAATACGATAAAAAGTAGACCGGTACTGCCCACCTGAAGAATATCCCCCAGCTCATTTCACCGAAATATTAACCATCCTAACACTATTTTGGGTGGAATGGGTTATGGGGTAGGTTAGCATCTTCAGATGCTCCCAGAACTATTTGTCCTGTACTGTACCTTGAGGTTTTATTTAAGTCTAGACAAGTGTGTACGAGTTATTCTCGTATCTTTCTGAATCTTGATTAAATGTTTTAGTGAGAATCCTGATGAAAACCATTAGGCTATGAGTGACACAGCATACTATACAGTGGATATATATTATTTTGGTGGTCAAAGATATCATGCTATACAAAGACTACTCAGCAGTATACCAGTTTCTAAGTTAGATCACCTGAAGATTAGACACCCAGTTTATTTCACCTTAGAATTAACTACACTAACCTAACCTCCCATTTAGTGTTAGAGTGGTTAATAATCAGGTTAAATAAAATGGGGTGTCTAATTTTCAGGTGATCTAAGTTTTAAGAGTACAGTACAACACAACCTCAGTGAAATTTTGCACCTGCAGGAATTGATGTACAAGGATCCATCTCGCTGGGCTCACACCTTCCAGGCGTATGTACAGATGACCATGTTGGAGCACCACCTGCAGTCTACTTCACTACCTGTTAAACTGATAGAAAGATCTGTGTACAGTGGCAGGTGAGTTATAGTGGAAGAATTGCCATAGTCATCAGGATAGTGGGGCTGGGGGTAGTGGAATGTGTGTGGTGTCGGAGATGGTGGAGTGTGTGACGTTTAGGGTGATGGAGTGTGTAGTGGAAGGTTGGAGTGAGAGTGAACATCGTAGAGGGTGTTCGGGTTGAAGCGTTGTGATTGATTGTGTTATTGATTATTTTACCTAAGCGACTATAATTGATTGTTTGGGTCACCTGAAAATTAGGAACCCTGACTTATTTCTCCTGAAGTTTAACACCCTAACAATAACCTAACCTAACCAATCCTAACCTGACCTCTTAGGTAGCATTAGTGTGGTTATTCTTCGGGTGAACTGATTATTCTCGCCATGTGTTTAATCCATGTTTACATTAAGCAGTTGAATATTTTAATATCTTTTGGCATAACCACTTCACTATGGGACACCATTTTTAACTTGATTTGAGACGGTCTGTGTTTATACCTAACACCAAACGATTTTATTCTGTACAGAGGACCTCGCACACAAGGGGTTAAAGTAGATTCTTTTTAGGCCTTATGTAGAAGTGTCAAAGTAACATATATATTGCACTGTTTGTGGATTATTTCAGTGTTTGATCTTTACCCCAGGTACTGCTTTGTGGAGAATTTGTTCAGGAGCGGGAAACTGCTGGATGCAGAGTTTAGCGTTTACTGTGAGTGGTTCAGGATGATAACGCAGCACGTCAACCTTGGTGTAGATCTCATTGGTATGTCTTTTCAGACTTTGTGCAGAATAATACAACTGTTTTATTTAAATGTTTTGTGATTTTAAAAGGGTCAGAAATATTGATGAAATTACGTCATGCATAGGATTCCCTGTACATGTACAAGCAATGTTAAGGGTTTGTGTGCTTTATAGATACTGTACTCATACAGTATGTACAATATGATTCAGAGAAGTTTTGTTTTGTCACTGAAGCTTATGTTAAAGTCTCTGTGTTGCATCAGAGGTTGTGTTCTGCCATGATTGTTTTTATGTATGTTTAGTTTTATGTCTGTTGTCATGGTGCTCACACTCCTAAATCAATTGTATACATCTTATGGTGTGATTCTGTCTATGTGTTTTAAGTTTGTATTGTGATACAGTGTATGTTTGTAACTATAATATGGGACTTAGGTGTTAAATCCTTTTTTAATATGTGGATGGTAATTAGCTGTGACTACTTTTTACATTTTAAGGTCTCAGTATAGTAAGTGATGTGTACATCTGACATTTTTTGTATGGTACTGTAATGCAGTTCAGTACATGACTTTGGAGGCAGGTGAAGGGAAGGACCCAGGAGGCTGGGTGGTCTGGTGGGCTACTGGGTAGTTTGAGTGATATGAAGGCGATACACGTTTAGAAATTAGTGTCAGAATTATTGGTTAATGTTTCTGTAGTATTTCTGAATAGTGAAGTGTTTAAATTTTAATTTGTAAACCAGCTGAGTTTGTTAACATACGTACAGTCTTACCACAGTGTAATGGAGCTGTGATCTGTTAGTTAACATTATGTCAAGATTCCTCTGTAATTAACCCAGAATAGTACTGTATTAGCAAGTTGATTTATGTGGAATTATTAAACTGTATAATAACAGGAAAATTTGATAAAGAACTGTATTGCTCTTATAGACACATGTGAGCTCCTTAGAAGTACTTGATAAAAGTTTTGTTTATTCATCATCTCCACAGTGTACATGAGGACTGACCCTTGCAAGCTCCACGATCGCATCAGGAAACGATCACGTTCAGAAGAGCAAACTATTCCCATTCAGTACTTAGAGGACCTCCACAGACTACACGAGGAGTGGCTGATAGAGAAGAAATACCCTCTGCCATGTCCTGTGCTTGTCCTGGATGCCAATGATTCCTTACCTGTCATGTGAGTTACTGCTTGTTCAGTTCCAGAGGTTGTGTGAATGGTGTGTTTTCTTCTGTTTATTATTATTGTTCTTAGTGTTTTTCTTTCACTCTCGCTTGCTTGACCGACTGAATGTTTTAGAGTTATTAATAGCCGTTTCCTGTTGCACTTGTTTCTTTAGATGTTAAAATGTTAAATCAAATCTACTGTTGTTCAGAAAAGAAGCTTTATATACAGTGACCCCTCGTTTAACGAACACCTCGGTTAACGTAATTTCGATTAACGAACTGCCTTCCATAAGGATCTTCAATTCGGTTAACGAAGTTCTTACGAACCGACCTCAACGTGTTTTCGCTTGCACTGACCGGGCAACCAGCTTTAGTATCAGTCCGCCAATACATTAATCGGTTCTAGGGCTTAAATTCCTTACTATTTTAGTAAATATCAAGAAGTTTATACTGTTCAATAATTTTAAAAGTTTAATATTCAATTTTTTAGTCATTTTAACAATTATTGAACATAATTGAAGGTAAAGTGACTAGTTTAATGCGCGGCATCCAGCCTCTTAACACAGCAAACAGGCGTTAGTCTCTCTGTTCTCACTGGAGGTAACATCTTGCTTGAGACTCTCTTCAACTAAACCCTTTTTTTTTGTGTTTCCAAGCAAATTATTGGTCATTTTGAAATATATTTTATATATTGACAATATATAATGCAGTGCAGTGTTGATTTAAAGAAAATAATCTTGAATTACACCAGAGAGCTAAAATTTTATGGGTGAAATGGTGCCATGGGGTGACTTCTCTTCCACCCCAATGCCTCTCTTCTTCCTTCTCCTCCACCCCCATTCTAAATCCCATCATCATCATCATCATCCAGGAGCCTTCTACATACACACCTCAAAGTAAGTGAACTTTTCTACCATTTTTTTTGAATTTAGGAAATTTTCGGTGAGCTGGAACCAATTACCCAAAAACCCATTGAAACAATGGTTTCGGTTAACGAACGACCTTCTGGAACGGATTGAGTTCGTTAACGGAGGGGTCACTGTATATATATATATATATATATATATATATATATATATATATATATATATATATATATATATATATATATATATATATATATATATATATATATATATATATATATATATATATATATATATATATATATATATATATATATATATATATATATATATATTTATTTATTTATTTATTTATTTATTTATTTATTTATTTATTTATTTCTGCCTTTTTTTGATACCATAGTTTATGTTCATCTAAAATACTTGCTGCACATTTAACTTTTCTTATTGAATTTTATGCTGTTAACTATTGTCAGGAATCAAGTAGTCACAACAAAGACCGTGTGGTTACTCCTCGGACTGACATAGAGTAATGGAGGCATTGAGAGGAGTGTCAGTCACTAGTTGCTGGTACTTGCGATAATCCTCCTACAAGTTTTATTTGATACTGTAATATTTTATTAAGAGCAAACTTTTAAATCAATACTGTGCCTTGCTCTTATATTTACTCTATGCCTGTTTGTGTATTTTAGTATCTGTGACAATAACTGTACAGGGAAAATAGATTTCCTTATATTATTCTTATATCTCACAGGTACAAAAAGTTTGAAGAACATACATCAGACATCCTGTGTAAGAAGCTGGTGGAAGGCAGTGTCATGGGAGCCTCAGTCATTACTCAACCATCCTCGCCGGTTAAGGCTGTTGTATGATGGTTAAACTTTTATTTAATTAAATGTGATTTATTTTATTTGGTTTGAAATGTTTTGCAAAAACTATGGGATTCAAATATTATATTAACCTCAACAAGTGAGTGCCAGCATATACCTTCTGGTGGTCAGGATGCTTGACTTACCATACTCAGTACAGTATTAAGCTTCATACAGAACATGTTTGAGTGTGGTTAAGTTGTGCAAGAACATGAAAGACGTATTGATGGTTGGGAATAATGCAGTACTTTGGGACCACTTGACTCATGTCTCTTTTTTGTTGATTATCAAATTTTGTTTCTTTATGGAAATATAGTTTTATATTTTAAGATGTTTCCAGTGGAGGACTGTAGTTGCCATCCCTCAGATATGAGGATGGTACAGTACTGTGAATGAATGGCATTTAATAATTGCCAATATTTTTTTAACCAAAGTCTAGTAATAAGTGAAATGATTTATATATAAAATAATGTAAATGAATGGTTTCTTATTTACACTTGAATTTTTGTTCTGGGAAAGTGTGTAGAGGCAATGAATTATTGCTCTGGAACAATTGGAGTAACACATATTTTAGAGATGTTTGTAAATTCTAAAATACATACCGGTATGCTAGGCCTCACCATTTCCTCTCAAATGTCATGGAAGCCACACATCCACAACATTGCTAAAGCTGTCTCCTGAAAGCTGGGAATGCTGTACAGATGCCATAGCTATTTCACTCTTGAGCAGTTGCTTCAAGTTTATAAAGGATTCATTCGTCCTAACTTGGAGTACTGCTCTCGTATCTGGGGTGGCTCTTCTTCTGTCCAACTGTTAGATAGGGTGGAATCAAAGGCATTTCGTCTTATTAACTCCTCCTTTAGTTGATAATCTCTCTTGCTTTTCTCTTCGCTGCAGTGTTGCTGCACTCCCTTTTACAGGTACTTTAACGGGCAATGTTCGGTGGCTTTGGCATCCTTTGTACCGCCGGAAAGGCCGTGGGCTCGTAATACTGGTCTTGCCCGCGGTGTCCACCGTTTCTGTGTGGATGTCAGCCACACTAGAATAACCCGCTAAAGTACATCCTTCTTTCCTCACACAGCCAAACTGTAGAATGCTCTGCCTTCTGTGTTTCCATACTCTTACAATCTGTCTCACTTCTAAAAGCTGGATTTTCAGCATCTTTGTGGTGTAGATTAATATTGCCTTTTTCTCCTCTATTTATAATTTCTTTATACTGTACTCTATTTTTTTTAACCCACCAGGCCCCATTGTGGGTCGATGACCTATGCCCAGGTGGGGTATTCCCCGTAAAAAAGAAAAAGAAAAAAGAAAGCATTTTGTGTTTAGGATTGTCTGTGAAGTATATTTTTAATTAGATGACAACAAGAACCTGTTTTTATTACTGTGGTATTCTACTCTAAACCATCTTCACTTGTATTTTCTCGTTCATCCCATGATGTATCTCAAACCATGACTAATTGCAGGCTCTTCCTGAAGGTAGAAGTAGATTAACCCTGATGAATGAAAGAATTCAGTTATCCTGTTTATTATGGTAAATGGGAATACCCCATACCATACTTATATCAGCTGGGCACAGGTGAGTGGAACAAAGAACCATCTAAAAGGTTGAGAGCTACAGGTGTGGTGTTACTGATGAAATGAGGCATTGTAAGACTGGTTACAAGGAAGCCAGTCCCAGAAAATTATGAAGCAGACTCATAGTTTGGCTCTTGTAAGTGTGTACATTATGTTCCAGGGAGAGGTTAGAGAAAAGCCAGAACAACTGTATTGAAAAATTTAGTACAAGTTTAACAAGGGTGAGAGATTTATTTGCAGGTATGGTGAAGCCTTACACATTAATTAGCAGGATGGTTGTATCTTGTATCACTTATTTTCCCTTTTTATCATATTACTGTACTAATTTATTCACTCTACACTGAAGTGGGAGAACAAGGTAAAGGAAACGGAGATAGAAATCCACCCAGATGTCTGACAACCAAATGAAAAAAGATGTTTTGTAATACACTCAGGACCTACTGTCTTGGTGGGAGGTGTTGTCCACTAGTTTAATTGTAACACTGATTAATTTTGTTCATTGTGTATTGATTACCATATACCAAAAAGTTCCTGGGGAGAAAATGTAGTCAAGAGGTGGGATGTTTTCAGGTCAATGGCATCATCTGGATAAGCTGTTACCCATGAAGTGTACCAGTAATTGATTTCATAGAATCACTTGAAGACTAGATCCCCTAGCTTATTGCGCCTTAAGATTAGCTACCATAATATCTAACTTAATCTAAGTTCCCCAGGTGGCTTTAGGGAGCTTCATCATCAGGTGAAATAAAACTGGGGGCTAATCTTTAGGTGATTCCACTAACTATACAAAGCAAACCACGGCTGCAAAAAACTGGCTCAAATAGTGTTCAGTCTCAGGCGCTCTTATTAAATGAACTGCAGTAGGAGTGAGATCATTTTCAAGTACAGTACATAATCCAGAAGTTGGTTATAAGCAATAATGTTGCAAACTGATCAAGAAGCTTCAAGATGCTTGTGTAGGTTCCCCAGTTGCTGTCTATGGTCATATTACCTTCCGATCTTCAAATGGTTCTATTTCAAGTTAAGTTAATGACACGCACCTATACTGTACAGTATATGTATGCTATATACAGAGAGACGAATGTAGATAGATGTACTGTAATCAATTTAGCCATCTTGGATATATCCATAAACAAACTGAGCAATTGTTCCCATTTGAGACTAAAATTAGTATTACCAAGAATGCTTACAGGGAAAAAGAAAGTTAAACATAGAATTTTTTTTTATTTTAAAGTAGAAGCCAAAGTCACTGTTAGAACACGAGTAAAATGTCAGCTGCAAAACATTATTGCCTCAACGCTATCAATAAAGGTCGTAAATATATATATAAATCTCCACCAAAACAAAATGAAAGTAATATATAAAAACTCCAACGCCTTTAAAATATTCATATAAGAATTATATATGAAATTTACATATGTTGAATATGTCTTGGCGTACATTAAATGTTTATTATTAGCGACTTGGTAACTGTGGGTGGATAACACTACAGTCTGGCGTCCCCTGTATACCTGCCCTCATTTACTTCCCTTCAACATGCCTAGGAACGAGAAAATTGGGATTGTGGGCAGGTAAGGAAGTTAATGTATATATTTACATTTGGATTAAACTTTAAATTCTGCCTGTCAATTTGTCAAGGACCGTAGTTAAATATGTATTCACTTTCACCATCACAAGAGTCTTCATTGATTCATTATGTATATTGGCAATGTAGTTAGTATATTTAGCAATGGCAAGACCCAGTAAGTTGATTTAGCATAAGAATGTTGTATCTATTGGAGTGATAATATTAATACATTATACTGTATATGTCTCGTCTTCACTTGTATATGTAATGTATTTACGTTTTTAAGTGTTTTGGCGATTAAACTTTGCAGTGGATATTTTGCTGTGACTGGCTAAGTTCCTAGTACCTAATGTTATTTTACCTGGCGTTTGCGCTTATTGGCTAAGTACTTAATAATATGACGTGGGGACCGTCCATGAAGTTAGGTAGGTTCTTTGGTTGGTTTGGTCAGGTTTTATTATAGGTTCTAGTAAATGTCGCCTCTTTTAATGATAAGAACATGTGGGAAAAAATTAACAAAATCGAACAACTCCTTCTGGTGGTAGTGGTGTTCTCAGACATTACTGTATTTTTAACCTCTTTACAGGTTAGTTAAGGTTTTCAGTGGTTTGTTTGGTGTTCCTTTTATTATTTTACCTCATATTTTCCCTCTGCTGCCCTTTTTGAACAACCAATATTGTTGGTAATTGGGGAGGTCTTACCGGTTAAAATACTAAAAAAAAATTAACTTTGCGCCGGAAACATAACAGAATACAGTATTTTTGGGGTAATTTACGAATTCACAGCCGCTGATTTTTCATAGAAAAGAATTTAAAAATGCCGGAATTTCACATTGTTTTAAAGTGGATACACATGTAGTTATGGCAAATTGATCAATTAATGATAGTAGCCAGGTTTTGATTTTTCCATAAGGAATATGTGTTTCCTGTGATTCGAACGAATCTGACCTTCGTTTATGGTGCTACCCTAACCTAACCGGAACCTGGCTACTGTCCTAAAGTGACCAGAAAATGTGTTAAAAAGTGTTTATTTAAAGGTTTGATTTCAGTTAACCTATCCTCTGCTCTCCTAACATAACGTAATCGAACCTTAACCTAACCTTAAACTGACCTAACCTAGCTAAACCTGCCGTGGGCAAACTTACTGTTACCGAGACAGGGAAAGCGGCTTTCTCCCCAGATAAATAGAAATACTGTATGAAATTCTATGTTTGATGTAAAACGATTTTTTACCTCTATTTTTGTTAGTAGTTTCCATGCACAACAGAAATATAGTTAGGTATGTTTATAGCTACACAATGATCAACTCAAGGTGAAATAAATGCCAAATGCCGCCAGTGTCACAGTCAATATAATTCTCGCTTTGTCCGCCGGTAATGGACACCATATTAATAGAGTGCCAGCATACAACATACAAAGACAATGCAGGTATATAATCTACACAGACAGAGCTGGTTTACACACACACTATATAGTATTTAGATAGTGATATTGCTTTCTTAAATTGTAGCTGTGAGAATACAGTACTGAATGGAACCACTATTGTGGCAAAATTCAACAGACCCAGAAGTTTTTTGCAATCGTGCCAAGAAACTTCGTGCTTTACACAAAAGGCTTCTACTTTGTTTATCAAATCTGTTACTTTTGTTCCTGGTAAACTGACTGACTGCTGATTTGTATCCCACTGGAGACCTTACCAATCCAACTTTTGACATGGTATTAAATTTGATTTGACCTGGTTTATCTTTAAACCATGGTTTTGAAATAGTACTAGTGTGCGTTGGGTCGCCCTTTGACAATCTTCGAAAGAGTTTCCCATTATCAGCCAATCGTCTAGATAAGCAAAGGTTCTTATGCCCTCCTTTGCAAGGATCTTTCTGGGAATGTTTGCCAGTTTTGTAAAGACTCTTGGTGCAATTGTCAGACCGAATGGCATCACTGTGAATTGATAACTTAATTCCCCTACTTTGAACACCAGAAATTTTCTGTACCTGGGAGCAACAGGAACGTGATAATAGGCATCTTCGAGATCCACTTTTGAGATCCAAGCATTGGGCGGAAGTAGATGCCTCAGATGGTCGTAAGTGAGCATCTTGAAACTTCTTTTGGTAATAAATTTGTTTAGGATTGAAAGATCCAAAATCCACCTTCATTTGTCACTGCCTTCCATGGGGACTGGGAATAGGCGAGACATGAAACATTTCTCTGACTGTAACAGTTCTATGACACCTCTATTTAGTAGTTGACTTACAAATTTTGCAAGTAATGGGGTTGGTTTTTTACCCTTTTTTGGAAATGCTAGGGGAGGGCGCCTCAACCAAGTCCATGTGAGACCCCCTTTGATTGTCTTGTAAGCCCATATGGAAGAAGTCCATTTCTGTTTTCTCATCAAGGGATGGTAAGAAATTATCTCCTAGTCAATTGACAAAATCCTTATATCAATTGGTGAATCAAGCAGACCCTGGCAAGAAATTTTTGGCACATGACACTAGGAAATATGCAGGGTCTGTGGCCTTTCTGTGGCATATGAGTCTCAGTCAGATCAAGGAAATGGGCTTTTGGAGATCTTCAAAAACTTTCAAAGACAGCTATCTTCATCTATCTCTGAGAGATGCTTCAAATGTGGTGGTGCTGGGTTCCCCTCCCCCACTTAGTCAATCTCCACTACCAGGACCTTCTTCCTCATCAGAATAAAGTGAGTATCCTTTTTGTGTAAATTAACGTTTTACCTTCCGGTAAATATTCCTAATTTTGGAAATATTCCAAACGGTTTATAATATAATCTGGACCTCAGTCAGCGGAGCCTTGTATGCAAAGTCGCCTCCCTCTCCACCTCCTTCTCGGGTATTCTTGCTGACGTCGCATTCAGAGTTTGAACAAAAAGCCGTTTTTTTTTCTAAAAACCAGTTTTTGTGATATAGCTCGGAATGCGACGTCCATAACCCACCCATCTCCACCCCTTGAGAATTAACTTTTATTTACTGCTCGCTCTGAGGCAAGAGATGAGGATCATGATACATATAGTGGGGGGTGAAGGAGGGGGTTTGAGAATTGCAATTAAATGTCAGGTAGCGACGTGTCCTCCTAATATTACTTATTAAGTAATTATTAGATGTTTTAATTGCCTGTATGTTGGCCTGGCGAATTGGCTAGGAATTAACATACAGTCTCAACAGGTTCTTCCTGCTCAAGCGACTGAATACTATGATTAGAACCAGCCTCATCGTCCTGATCCTGGAATCCACTGAAATCAGATTGAGTAGATAGAGTTTTTTTTGTAGACTTCCTACTGCCCCATTGTCTGGAGTTCCTTATATGAACTTTCCCAGTATTTGTCGGCTTCAAAATATGTTGATATAAGTTATGAAAAAAATTTGAAACCAGTTGCCCCTGCACTGCTGCTTGAAGAATTTAAAATTAGGAAATTGGCAGCAGATGTTTGGTCTGCAATTATGATGTGTCAGTTATTAACTAAGTTTGTGCTGGACTATGAAGCAATTCAGAAGTGGACAAATGTTTTGCTGCTGCTTTACAAGGAATCCCATATTCCCTGTACAGCTCATTTTTAGATCATTTGGTGAAAGTCCAGCTAAGGAAACAAGCATCAAATAATGCTTCAAGTGGTAGCGCATATTTGTTGATACGTTCTTCTCCTCTTTCTCCGGCTTTGTTTGGTGAACAATCATTGGTTAATTATAGATCATCTTTGGAGAATACGTACAGTATATAATACTGTACTCATTCTTACAATTCAAAGTTCTCATGTGATGTTGGTTACATTATTTAGAGACAAGAGTCCACACTTGAGAGATAGAGACCTGGTTTAAGGAGTCTATTGTACTTGATAAGATAAAAACTTGAGAACCTGACATTAAGAAACAGGTGCTACTATAGCGTACCGTCTACATAGATATCTTTAGTCTAGCCCAACCCAACCTAACCTAACCTAACCTGGTCACAAGAAAATTTTGGTAGTACAGTACACATTCTAAAGTAGTACAGTATTGAGCAAATTGTAGACTGCAGTCTATAGGGTAAATATGTTGTAGACTACACACTACAGTATAGCTGTTGTAGATAGTAGCATTGAGAAAATCTTCTTGCTTTATATCCTATGTACTGTACTGGTACAGTACTTATGTTTCATTGTCAGGCTTTTGTTCCCACGTCATGGAGGATGGCTAGACGAGCAAACACACTTTTTTTATTTATTTTATTTATCAGCTTACTAGCCATTCAGTTGGTCAGTCCAGTGCTCTGGTACAGGAGGAAACCGTAGTACTGTACTGTACAGTACAGTACCGAGAGAATTTAAGATGTAATGTCTGGTAGGGTCACACACACACACACACACACACACTGGAAAACATCCAACTCATGTGAACATATCTGTCATAGAGATTTGAATCCATGCCTTTCTTTTAATTTGTACCTGAATTGTTTTATAATTACTGTACATATTCCTAATGTCTTCCATAGTGGCTTCATTGGTCGCAGCTGGGCCATGCTCTTTGCCGGTGTTGGATATGAGGTCTGCATTTATGACATCAAAGCAGAACAGGTATGTGGCTGAAAAAAGTACTGTGGTTAAAATGTGCTTCATTTTGTGCCTCGCTGTTACATGTTTTTCTATACAGTGAACCCTCACTTTACGCGGTTAATTGAACCCACGGCGGCCCGCGTAAAGTGAACAACATAACATATGGGATTAATTGAAATAGAGACCGGGCCGACTCCCCAAACTCCACTTTTTCCCGACACAATACGTACGTTTTACTAAAAATAACATCTTAACTTTATGATGGTATTAACACACACATAATATAGAAGGGAACAATCAATAAGAGAATAATAAACTGAAGGTTAGGTTAGAAAAAAACAAGGTTGGGGTTAACACTTACGTTAGTAGAAGAGATGGGTCGGCGTAGGGGAATGGAGGCTGGTTCCGAGGCAGAGGGCAGGCTACTGGCCCTCAGGTGAGTCTTCATCGGTGTCATCCACACTTACTAGTGCCTCCCTGACAAATCCCTCAAAGTCATCATCACTGTCTCTGCCCCTATCACTGGCTTGGGCTGGCTGTGGTGGGTTGCGGGTGAAGAGCTCTGTTATGCTTTGCTGACGGCTGGTGTTTATGTTGTCGTGATAAACCTTGATGTAGGGCTCCATAGTCTGCAACAGCTGGGTAGTGAAGATTTCATACCTGTTAGCGTCAGGGTCGTCGGAAAGGAGGAGCTTGACTTTCTCAATACACTCGATGGCACCCCTTACATTACTATGGGATAAGTGGCGTTCTTCTTGGGATGACGCACCACCTGCCTCTTCACTGACGTCATCATCATCTACCATCTCTTCGGTAGTCACATCAGGATCCCTTATCACCTCCAGGATGTCGTCGTTGGTGGTCTCGGAGAAGCCTGCAGCTGTAACACTCTGCGCAGCTTCTCTAGCAAGGTCCACTGCTACTGCAACAGTCTGAACCTCACCAGTCACAGATTTACTCTGCCTAACACCCGGAATACCTTGCAACACATGTCTCCATGCGTGGCGAACAGTTGCTACAGACAGCTGATCCCATGCCTCCACCAAGAAGTCCACAGCTTTCTTGATGTTGAATGTTCTCCAGAATTGTTTCAAAAGTACTTCTTGCTTTGCCAACTGTTGATCCTCGTCGTCTTCGCTCTTGCTATCGGTGTTGGTGTCACTCAGGTAACGCAACTCTTCCTTGGTGTTGGTGTAGTCATTCAGGAGCTTGAATTTTTTAGCAGAGAATGCAGCTTTTACATTACAGATCAATTCTTGGTCCATGGGCTGTATTATAGACGTAGTGTTGGGAGGAAGGAAGACCACTTTTACGTTGGGGTGACGATCTAACAGTAGGGGCAAGTGTCCTGGTGCGTTGTCAAGCAGCAACAAAATCTTGAGTGGCACATTCTGTTGCTCACAGAATTTCTTCACATCGGGAATGAAACAGTCATCAAACCAGGAGAGGGACAGAGTAGAGAACATCCACGCCTTACGTGCGGTCAGCCAGTGGACATTTAGCTTGGTCATGTCCATGCTCTTGTAGGCGTGCGGCTTGCGTGCTGTGTGGATCACCGATAACTTGAGCTTACAGGTACCGGAGGCATTGGTGGTAAACAGGACGGTGGTGCGCTCCTGCAACTTCCGGCACCGACACTTGCTGGCATTCTTCACAAGGAAGGTCTTGGAAGGTAGCTTTTTCTAAAAAAGACCAGATTCGTCCATGTAAAACACCTGGTCGTCGGTGTACTGTCCTTCCTCCATAATCTCATGTAAAAACGGAGGAAATTCCCTAGCCGCAACACGGTCAGCACTAGCTTCTTCACCACTAATGTTGATATTGGTGATCTTGTTCCTCTTCTTAAACCTCTGTAACCACCCAGAGGAAGCATTAAAGGGTTTGGGCTCTGTAATTCCCATCTTTCGTGACACCGCAGCATACAGTTCACGTGCGTACTCCTTAACTGAGCGTGTGTCCACCGCCATGTTCCGTCGCGCCTGACGCACCAAGTAGCTCACAAGTAATTTTTCCGTCTTGATAAGCACCTGGTTGTGGAAATACTTGATCATAGAAGCACCTGTAGACTTTGTGATGTTCATGTGCTCCTTTATCTTGGCTGCATCCTTCTTAAATGTCCTGATAGTTGATTCGTTAACACAATGCTGGCACGCGAGATCAACCTGTCTTGTTCCTTTCTCCAACTTTTGTATGATCTTATATTTTATTTCGTAGCTTAAGGAACGTCGTGTCTATTTTGGCTTAGGGCGGCTGGGTCCAGGTAATGCAAGGTTTCTTTGTGGTGGTGGTCCGGTGTAAGCCATTCTTATGGAACAATGGATACCGATATACACGGTGTAGCCAGGAGGGGTGTAACTGACGCGGGTAAGTCAAGGGGCTTGAACGCTCCCGCGGCGGGGCACGTCATAGTACATTAAACCAATCACAGCTAGCGGGGAGGGAGGTAAGGATGCTTTGCCCAATCACAGTCCGCTATGTTGTAAAGGCGTGGGACTTTGGGGATAGAAATCCCTTACCAGGCTAATCAGGATCTTAATAAAGGAAAGTCAAGGACCATGGTTTTCGGAGGAATAACAAACAACCGTTTGAGATTGACATCTCTTTACTAAAAAAATATAACACAAAACTCTGACACCACTCGACAAACATCAAATAATTACGGGAGTCAAACAATTAAGTCTAGTCAACAGTTAATGGAGTCAAACAATTAATGGAAGCAAACAATTAAAGGGAGCAAACAATTAAAGGTAGTCAGCAATTAATAGAATCAAACAATTAATGGGAGTCGACAACTGATAGAATCAAACAATGAGCGGATATTTCCTACGGCAGTGGCCCTGGGGGAAGGTTCTGGAACACGGTGATGCACACTCAAGGTAGGGAAGCGTCCATTCAACTCCACACTCGAGCGACGTCGTGAAATGGCAGGAGAACACCGGGGCACAGATGGAATGAGATGAACTGACGGTTGTGGTATGGTAGTGGTAGATGACCAAAGAATTGACAGTCGATAGGTGAAGGTCTGGGGACACAGCCCACGAATCCAGGACCTATGATGAGATCACAGCCAGAATTTGACGAACAGCGGGGTAGCTAGATAGTGACTGTATGGCGGCTGGGTTGAATCTGCCGGTGACCCAGATAGTCGCTGCCATTCTCACCTCTGTCCAACCACCCCAAGTGTCGTCTGCACCAGCAAACGAGAGAGTTAGCAGCGGTAACGAGCCAGAAGATCGTTTCCGCCCTTACATACGTCATATGACGTCACCGATAACGCAACAAAGACATACACTGCGCAACCTACTCGCGCCGCTTACACAACATGGCGGATGGCGGGAGAGGGCAGGAGAGATGGCGGGAGGTTTGGATAAAAAAATGGCGCGGCGCGAGAGGACATCCAGCCGCTCTCCGCGTAAAGAGGTACACACACCGCGGAAAGTGAGCATTCCGTGTTCGGCAGGGTACCGCGTAAACGTGGAAACGCGTAAAGTGGAACCGCATAAAGCGAGGGTTGACTGTACATTATATTTCTAATTGTCTTGAAATGTTTCAGCCGTCATTATCAGTTTCCATCTTGCCACTGAGCATATCTTGACTCTCCACCAGTGCCAGGCCACACCATCTAAAGAGCTGTGCCTGAATTGGTTGTTTTTTAATCCTCCCTATTGAAAGTTCTGTCCACTTTACCGGTAAATGTGTGTGTGTTTACTCATCATGGATAGCAAGTCTAGAAAATACCGCATCGTTGGTTTTCACTACAATATTTTGTTTTTTTATTTTTACTGTTGCAAGTTCTATCCCATTTGGTGCAAGGTGGTGTGGATCAATAACAATAGTCTTCATTGCTAAAGTTTGATTGTCTTTGATATGAATTAAGTATACATTGGGTAAAGTATAAAGGATAAAAGGATATTATTTGAAGTAAATTCAAGGTAATTTCTGGAGTTTATTTGTATAATATCAAATTGTCTGCCATAAATATACAGTACTGTACAGTATAGCTATTGTAGCAGTAAATGGTGTAAAATTGTGTTCGTATTACTAAGTACTGTACAAGTTTGTATATTGAGTATTTGCATCAACACAGTGACTGTTAGTGCTGCAATAGTTACTGGTAGTTGTCTGGATCCATCTCATGTTTTGCCAGTTTTAGCAAAATTTGTGTGACCTAGAAATTTAAGTTCTATAATTTATTTGGCTGCCAAAGCTGTGTAATTTTTCTAGATATGGAACATGAACCTTCTCTGTAAGTGGTATAGTACTGTATATAGAATATAATATCAAATTGTGTTTTTACTTATTGTTGCCCAACCACAGTGTGAGGCCTGACAAATATGGCACTTAGTGAAAATACAGCTCCCCGACTTATGACCTACTCGACTTACGACCACCCACACTTACGACCTGCCCAGTCGTACCAAAATTTTGTCAAATTACGTATTTTCGAGTACCAGCATCAGTGATTACGCTGTGTACTGACAAAATTTTCCTTTGTAATTCACTTTAAAATGACTGGCAAGCTTAAAAGTGAGAGTTTTGTGGTGCTGTACAGTACAGTCAGCCTCTCCTCTCAGGTGTCGGCAGCACTGGACGACATTCTGCACCAGCTGAAGAACCTACACAAGTCAGGACTACTGCGGGGCAAATTATCAGTGGAGGAACAACACAAGTGCATCAAAGGTTAGCTTTGGCTTTGTTCATCTGTGTAACACTCACTTCTGAGAATATGTACCTGATATCCACTGTTAGATTTTTAACACATTTTGTTTTATAATTTTCACCACATCCATCAGCTTACTAGCCAGTCCGGCTGTCGTTTTGTTCTCTGTTATGCACATCTATTCCCTGTTATAACCCTCATCTTCCAGTATTAGCATAGGAGGGAACTGGAGTACTGCACAGTAAGTACCTAAGAAAATCTGCTTTATTAATCAGAGTGAAAAATATTTGCTTTTACTGTGCATTCCTTGTTAAAATTATCCTCACTTTGTATACCCAAGATTTCTAAGGTATCTTGTGTAATATTTTCCCTAATTTATGCATGAGAGACTTAGTATTATTCATTCTTCAGGTGCTACCAGTTTGAAGGAGTGTGTGTCAGGAGCTGTATTCATACAGGAAGCTGTGTTTGAGGACCTGGAACTGAAGAAGAAGGTAAATAAAAATGATACAAGCTGTCATCACTGAAAGCAGATTATATATTAAAAGATACTCACAGTTATGTAGAATATAATCATATGGATATTTGAGGTAGCTAAGGAGTTGTTAACCCCCCTGTGTGTGAGGCTATAGTAAGACTCTATTGGTCTGTTCATCTGTGTGTCCATTAGCATAGCTTTGTACTATATTTAAATATTTTACTATCAATGCTCCGAAAATTCAGGAATTCTCGCTACTTAAGAATGAAATTGCTCGCCAAGACTTGATTAGGATTATGGGAGATCATCCGTTCTGTGCTGCTCCACCCAGGTAGTCATTGTCTTGTGACCTAGTGTATCATATTGCTTGCCCTGGTTGTTACTCTGAGATTTTTTTATTTTTATTTACAAATTCTATCCGAACAGTGGCTGATATATATATATACAGTATACGGCATAGTCTGGATTTACGCGGTTTTTGTTTACGCGTTTGGTCATTTACGCGGCGAGGTCCAGACGCAACGCGCCATTTTTTACTCATGCGGTCCATTCTTGACCATACGCGGAAGCGGCGCGGTGAGGAGTGCGCATTAGGTCGCTCTTACGTTATCGCTGACGTCATATGACGTACTGGACTGTGATTGGGCCACGCATCCTTACCACCCACACATTCCCTCCGCCGCTAGCTGTGATTGGTCTAATGTAACATGACGTGCCCTGCCACCAGAAGTCGCTGACTTAGCCGGGCCAGTCTCGTTGTTCTCAGTCTGCGTATACAGTTCTCTCTTGTGCCTGCTATTACCCTCACAATGGCTTCCGCTGGACCCCCACCACCCGAGAAAAACCTTGAATTACCTGGACCAAGCCATGATTATGTGAAGGAAATCATCGAGTTGGGGGAGAAAATTAGGCTCATCCTTGACAACGACCCAGACAAGCATCAGTATGAAGTGTCTAATAACCATCTGACGAACGTTATGGAGCCGTATATCCAGATCTATCTCGACAACATCAATGCTAGTTGTCAACGTACAGTAGTAGTAAAGACTTCTTCACCCGCAGCCCGCCACAACCACAGCCAGTCCAAGTCGGTAATAGTGACAGTGAGGATATGGAGTTTGAGGGGTTTGTCAGGGAGGCCCTGCAAACCTCTGCGAGTAGTGAAAGTCATTCACCGGAGGGCAACTAATCTGCCCTCTGCCTCGGAACCAGCTGCCATCCACGTGTGCCGACCCATCTTTTCTACTAACGTAAGTGTTAAAAAACCCTAATATTATTGATATTTCTCTTAATTATTAATTGTGTGCATATCACCATAAAATTATGATGTTATTTTGACTACAAGGTACGTATTGTGCCGGAAAAAGTGGAGTTTGGGGGTCGGCCCAGTCTCTTATTTCAATTAATCCCATATGTTCTGTTATTTCGTTTACGCGTTTCTCGTTTTACGCGGACCTCCACGGGTTCAATTGACCGCGTAAATGCAGACTACCATATATCGCGGCCTATAAGGCGTCGGGGTGCATAAGACGGCCCCCCAAATTTCCATTTAAAAAGTAGCTTTTGAGCTCTATTTGCTGTATAAGACCAGTACCCTAAATGTGACACTTACCCACTGACTCAGTAGTCCTTTACCAACCATCCTTGGTTTTTTAAAATAAGGCCAATTCACTTCAAGTAATGTCATCAAATATTACCCGCTGGTGTAGTGTAAACACTAGTGACGTCACTGAAGCGTCTGCTATTTACCAGTAACTGGAACTAATGTCGGTGTCGAGTAAAATTTTTCCATTTACTTGAAATGGATTTACCGATTTATTTGTTTATTTATTTATTTATAATATACTGTAACATATTAAACACACTGCAAGTATTTTCTTTCATTTATACGCTTGCTTCGCACGAGACGATCGGTGGTGGGAGTGTTCCCTCGTCTCGGTGGTGTGACTGTGTTCCGACTATTTATACAACAGGTGGTTCAACAGCAACCACCGTATTCTAACTGTGGTGTTTCATTAGGATTTGAGTGAAAAAGGTTACCGGTATGTACTTACTACATACATTTATTACACAAACATATATATATATATATCATATAATATATATAATCATATATATATATATATATATATATATATATATATATATATATATATATATATATATATATATATATATATATATATATATATATATATATATATATATATATATATATATATATATATATACACATACTGAATATACTATGTACAAAAAATGAATGTTCAATGAATTATTCATGGTGCATTAGGGTACTGGCCACTTCAGACACAAAGACGGGCCATAAATAGCCTTGTTATCTACCCCTACATCTCACCCTGAGCCAGAGGGAAGCGTCTTGGTAAATAACATTTGTTTGCTTATTTTCCATTTACTTGAAATAGATTTACCAAATTATTTGTTTATTTATTTATTTATAATATACTGTACAGTAATATATTAAACACACTGTAATTATTTTCTTTAATTTATAAAATTGTTTTGCGACAAAGGAATGTTTTCCAGTAGTGTTTCATTAGGATTTGAGTGAAAAAATATTACGTACTTACTACATACATTTATTACACAAACATATTTATATATACGGTACACACACACACACACATCCTTGACCACTGAAGGGTCAAGACGTACCTGGCGCTCCTCTCGGAGCAGCCAGGTCAACTGTTATGTTGGCCCATACCAACTCCCTCCCCTGAACCCTCCTCCCCACCGGAATATCAACATGTTCTCGCCAGAAGTTACTATTTCATTTAGGAAAGGAATGGAACCAGTGTTAAACAGAGGTGAACAGTGGTGAACAGTGCTTAAGTCAGTGAGAACAACTCAACAGTAGTACCCAAGATAACCTTCACACAGTGAGGTCCCAGGTACCCAGTGATAACGGCCCGTGAGACCCAACAACCAGCGATGTGTTAATGCGTCTACGATGGGAAGGCCTGGAACCACACCTCACTCATATAACACCATCTGTGAGGGAATTACTACACCACGTGAGGCCCCTCATAACACCATATGTGAAGGAGTTACTACACCACGTGAGGCCCCTCATAACACCATCTGTGAGGGAATTACTACACCACGTGAGGCCCCTCAAAACACCTTCTGTGAGGGAATTACTACACCACGTGAGGCCCCTCATAACACCATCTGTGAGGGAATTACTACACCACGTGAGGCCCCTCATGACACCATCTGTGAGGGAATTACTACACCACGTGAGGCCCCTCATAACACCATCTGTGAGGGAATTACTACACCACGTGAGGCCCCTCATAACACCATCTGTGAGAGAATTACTACACCACGTGAGGTCCCTCCTAACACCATCTGGGAGGGAGTTACTACACTACGTGTTTGCTGTTCAACACCTACAATAATTTGTATGTTCACTGTATGTTCCTTTACCTTTCTCTAATGAAGGCTTTTGTTAAACCACTAATGTATGTAATAAGTCATTTATGTCCAATGTATATTTTCAGCCTTCGGGCTGCAGAACTTTTTCAATAAACCGTCAATTATTATTATTATTACAGTATTATTACACACACACACACACACACACACACACACACACACTCTTACATACATACACACTCTTACATACATACACACATACATACATACATACATATATATATATATATATATATATATATATATATATATATATATATATATATATATATATATATATATATATATATATATATATATATATATATATATATATATATACACACGCACACACACATACTTTCTGCCTCATTTACACACAGTTGCAGTTTCAATTGTTCCTCTTACTTTGACAACACAACATACATACAGTATATTATTTCTCACTTTTGATCTTTTTTTTTTATTTTTTTATTTATTTATAGTTACGGTAGTTACTTAAAATAAGGCCAATTCATTTCAAGTAATGGCATCAAATGTTACCCGCTGGTGTAGTGTAAACACTAGTGACGTCACTTAAGCGTCTCTAATTAACTGTCGATAGTTTCAAGAATTAACTCAGTCATTTACTGAATATTCTTTGTAAAAAAATAAATTTTAAATCAATTATTTATAGGAGATAAATATTATTATCAGTAAATATACCGATGCCCGGTATGCATTACTGATCACCTCAACGGCTAAAAATAGCCCAATCTCGCGGTCACTTTTCCTTTCTTGTCTCCTCACTGGCAAATGGGGGGGGGGCGTGGGGAGGGGTGTGTGATGATAGCAGCTGTGTTTATTACAGGGTATGTTAGACAGGTTTATAATACATTTTTATTATTTTAATATACCGGTAATCTTAATTTGAATCCAGCTTGCCAAACGTAAGTTTCAGTATAAAATAATTACTGGTAGGACTTTGTGAGTGGCTTACGATGTTTCCATCACCACTCTTGACACAATATTTAAGATGTAAGAATTTTATATTTGTTACTTAAGACGACCCCATAACTTTGGGCAGATTTTTTTAATGTTCAAATTTCGTCTTATAAGCCGAGATATACGGTATGCTGTGCTGTATATATATAAAAACATTTAACTGAGAGATTCTTTCCTATTAGTATTCAAAAAGCTGAAATATTACAAAACTAAACAAAAGTATTTCTGCACACTAACTCAACTGCATGGTGAAGGAAACAACAATTTATGATATCAAGAAGCATTGTGATAGTGTTTTGAAATTCAGTACTGTCAGTGAGATAAATGAGGGCATGGCTAAGTATAAGTCATCATCTGGAGCAAGAGTTAGATGCTGTTTGGGAGTGGCCGAAGTAACAGAGAGTGATGGGGTACATATTCTGGCTCTCTTCAGGGTGTAAAAGTCAGACAGTTTCACCAGAACTTTAAATTAAACGCGGTAATACAATGTGTACCGGTAGTGGTGAAATAGCAGTTCCGCTCACACTGTACCGATGACCTTGTGCCTCATAAATAAAACACTCACTCACAATAATTTATCAATTTTATTATGAATACAGATAGACCCCGACTTACGACGGGGTTAGGGACCCAAATCCAGGTCGTAAGTCCCATTAGGTCAGTAAGTCCATAAGATAATTTTTTTAAACAAATAATCTACAATGAAATACAGTACAGTAAAAGTAATGAATAATGAGGAATGGATACAGTACAGTGAAAGTAATAAATAATAAGGAATGGTAACAGTGTGACTGAGCACTTACCTTTAATGTAGTCAGCTGAATGCACATGGGGCCCCCATAATTTTCTAATTATACATGGAGACTACATTAACTGGAAACGTTTCGGTATAGAAAATGCGTGTCATTTGTTTATTACTTACATAAATACCACAAAAACAATTTTTGAATGCAAAACCACAATCTTGCCTCCTTATTGCTCATAAAGTATATAACATGGTAATCCTCTTACTGCTCCAGATTTTTTATTTGGGTTTATTTCCAGGAGTAATTGTTATTTTTGACATTAGATAAAATTTATCTTTGAATTCCTTTCCTGTGAATATCAGGAATTTTAACCTTTACAGTATACAATACTAAATTTACTTTTCACTTTTTTCAGTCTTGTGTTGATATTGCCCATACAGTACAGGCAGTTGACAATAATTTTCTCTTAGGAAGTGGAAATGAACTAAATAGTTTAATAATTTTTTGTGTTCCAGGTGTTCCACCAAATTGATGAACTGGTAGACTCCAACACCATCATCTCATCCTCTACGTCCTGCATTGTGCCGTCAAAGTTGTCATCAGACTTGACAAACAAGACAAACTTCATTGTATCTCATCCTGTATGTACTGGAGTGACACTTGTTTGGTTAACAGTATAAAATTAAAAGCTTATAAAATTATTATTTTTTTTTTTTACTATTAACTGTTGAAAACTTGAACTCTGTATGATTTACACCTAACCTAAATAATAATAATAATAATAATAATAATAATAATAATAATAATAATAATAATAGAAGCCCCTCAAAATCGAGGATGGCCGGCCCAAGGGCCACCTAGGTGTGAATTTGTTTAAGGTATAGAAGCTATAGTTATCACAACAACCACACCCTAAATTAACGAGGTGCATGACTCAGTGTCAAGGAACAGTCCGAGAAGACCGGACAACTCGTCAACTGCACTGGTTAACCATTACCCCGGAACATGATTCGCAAATCGATTAACATCAAGGTCCCCAATTACTGCTGGGTAGACATAGGCAAATGGCATAAAGAAGCTTGCCCACAGTTTCACTCTGCCCGGGGATCGAACCCAGGTCCTCTCGCTAGAGGTGAGCATGCTGACCTTTACACCACAGCAGCTTAGACTAACTTAACCTGATATAACCTAACAAAACCTAGCCTGTCCTGATTGAACATCACTCAGCCTAACATAATGACAACAAGTGAGTGGGAGTGTTGACACTGGAGGTCACATGGAGTATGATTTTACATAGGTCATCCTATTCTACAACAGTGGGAGGAGTGAAGGGTGTAGATCGATATGAAAGTTAGCTTAATGATTCCACTTACTATACAGTATACAATACGATGTGTATATGGTATACCTGCATTGTCTATATACTTGCTGAACTGTATACCTGCATTGTTTATATACTTGCTGAACTGTATACATGCATTGTTTATATACTTGCTGAACTGTATACCTGCATTGTCTATATACATGCCGAATCAGTTGTAAACTTGATTGACAATTTAACCTCATAATTATCTTATCTATCTGTCTTTCAGGTGAACCCTCCATACTATGTGCCTATGGTAGAAGTGGTCCCTGCTCCATGGACCTCCGGATGTATATATTATATATTGATTACTTATCCCTGTCACTGAGCATAGCTGAACACGAGAGGCCTATGAAGCATGAGGCAGTAGGAGTCTTAGTGAAGAATGAGCAGCAGGGAGTCTAGTGAAGAATGAGGCAGTAGGAGTGTCTTAGTGAAGTTAATGAGGCAGTAGGAGTCTCTAGTGAAGTTAATGAGGCAGTAGGGAGTGTCTTAGTGAAGTTAATGAGGCAGTAGGAGTCTTAGTGAAGTTAATGAGGCAGTAGGAGTGTCTTAGTGAAGTTAATGAGGCAGTAGGAGTGTCTTAGTGAAGTTAATGAGGCAGTAGGAGTGTCTTAGTGAAGTTAATGAGGCAGTAGGAGTGTCTTAGTGAAGTTAATGAGGCAGTAGGAGTGTCTAGTGAAGTTAATGAGGCAGTAGGGAGTGTCTTAGTGAAGTTAATGAGGCAGTAGGAGTGTCTTAGTGAAGTTAATGAGGCAGTAGGAGTCTTAGTGAAGTTAATGAGGCAGTAGGAGTGTCTTAGTGAAGTTAATGAGGCAGTAGGGAGTCTCAGTGAAGTTAATGAGGCAGTAGGGAGTGTCTTAGTGAAGTTAATGAGGCAGTAGGAGTCCTAGTGAAGTTAATGAGGCAGTAGGGAGGTTCTTAGTGAAGCATGAGGCAGCAGGGAGTCTTAGTGAAGTTAATGAGGCAGTAGGAGTGTCTTAGTGAAGTTAATGAGGCAGTAGGAGTCTCAGTGAAGTTAATGAGGCAGTAGGAGTCTTAGTGAAGTTAATGAGGCAGTAGGAGTCTTAATGAAGTTAATGAGGCAGTAGGAGTCTTAGTGAAGAATGAGGCAGTAGGAGTCTTAATGAAGTTAATGAGGCAGTAGGAGTCTTAGTGAAGTTAATGAGGCAGTAGGAGTCTTAGTGAAGTTAATGAGGCACTAGGAGTGTCTTAGTGAAGTTAATGAGGCAGTAGGAGTCTCAGTGAAGTTAATGAGGCAGTAGGAGTCTTAGTGAAGTTAATGAGGCAGTAGGAGTCTTAGTGAAGTTAATGAGGCAGTAGGAGTCTTAATGAAGTTAATGAGGCAGTAGGAGTGTCTTAGTAAAGTTTCATTTAGTAAGTCTATAAGTTCAGGAGAACAATATGATAGTGTTGGTTATGTGTTTGTTAGTCACTGTGTCAAATCAGGCAGTGTGAAGTTGTATGAGATTTTTGCAGTTCTCAGCTGAATAACATGACCTAGCCTAACCTATACACAACATAAACAACATGAAATGAAACATTTTCACGGATATTTTACAGGAGTGCCGGACTAAGCACCCCTGGACAAAACTCCCCAGTTAAAGTACAAAGTAGGACAAAAGTCCCCATTTTTATAATACAGGTACTGTAATTATTCTTAAGGTCAGTAGACTCATACACCCTGGTGGGAATGTATACAGTATACAGGTGCTATTAATGATTCTTTTTTTACATCGTTATTAGTAAATTACCAAGATAAAAATTTACACAGCAGTACAAAATAAACAGTACTGATTACATTGGATATATTGTACTGTACTGTATAACAATATGGTGACAATGTTTAAAAAAACAACCTAACTTTACCCAACCCATTCTAACATGAAGTAACCTAACCTAGCATAAACAAAGCCCTGATATAACACACTGGATCTGTTGCCAGATATGCCATCCTGAATGAGTGCATCCACATGGTGAGTGAGGGCATTCTGAGCGCCGAGGACGTGGACACCATAATGAAGGATGGACTCGGGTTTCGCTATGCCTGGATAGGACCCTTTGAAACTGCCGCTCTCAATGCTCACGGTATAGTGAAAAATATTACGATTTCCAGGGTTTTGAGCCGCAGATTATTTTGTCATATTTCTCTTGTGCTGCTTTGTTGATTATCTCTCCTTTATATTAGAATATTTTTTTCTTATTTATCTTATATGATTTTCTCACACTGTTTGTTATATCATCATTGGGGTTTTATCCTTTGTTTAAATTACACTCGGATGTTTGACTAAAACGCTGTATTTTAGGCACATCAAAGAGTGGTTTTCTTCAGCACTTTGTCATTTCTTTGTGTAAACTTAACTTGCATCATTCTCTCCTCTCTCTCTCTCTCTCTTGGAAATTTTGTGCCCCATGACCCAGGCATTACAAAACTGGGGAAGGATTGATACTCCATTGTATTCGGAGTCCTCAATACCTCATGATGCTGCTTCATGATATACTCAGCAGTCTCTCACGAATTTGCTTAACTTATAAGATTTTCCTTTTTATGCTGTCTGGTGCCAAAGAAACAATATACAGTCATGCCGTTAACGTCCGACCGAACAACGTCTGATCGCATATACGTCCGTGCCCCCAAAAGTAACACCTGCTGACCACCACCCACCGACCCCCTGATGGAGACATGATGATCCTCCCCATACTGGTCAGATATTATGTGTTAAAGGAAAATTCATACTTAGGCTTTTAAGCATTTGCATATAGGTGAAATGTTAACCTACATCTATTGAGGATAAAATCTTTCACCTACAGAATTGACAATAACACATTGCTGTAATCAGACATATCTCTTGCCCCCAACAATTTGCAATTAGAGGTTGCAATTTCAAATTCTGTGTGGCATTACTAAAAATAGTAAAAGTTTCTGGTGCCTCTAAGATTAAGAGAAAACAGAGGACTCAGGTGTCCCTAATGTGAGAGAAAACAAGAGTCATGCTGGTGGATTAAATAAAAAACTTATAGCTTCCATGTTTTGTGGATACAGTATTAAAGTACCCTTTTCATCACTTTGTAATAAACCCTAGCCATGCCTACTGTATGTGTTTATGATATTTACTATAACATTATATATATATATTTGAGTAGGTCTAAATAATTTAAATAAATAGAAACTTAGGAGTTTGGGTCTTGGAGTAGCATCGAACCAGGTAGAATAAATCCCTGGGTTCTGTGGCACCATTTAGTGGGGTCCCCAGTGGAAAATAACCAAGGGATGACTGTGCTGCTGTTACTTGTGACACCTACCAGTTGCTTCTGGTGTTATGATGCAGGGTACCAAGTGACAACATAGGATCCCTTTGCTCTATCAAGGTATAAACAGCCCAAATTGAAAAAGAAAAACATTCAAATAAATTACTATCTTACAAAATCCTCCAATGTAGATTTATATTCACCCAGGTCATGGGTGGGAAAATTATGAGAAGAGCAGTCACTCTTAAGTAATGATAAATAAACAGGCGAGCAGGCCTTCGCGCCAACTGTCAAATCTTATCTCAAATAGATAAACAAACACCAGACCCCCCCCCTCCCCCCCGTCTTCCACCACCCTCGTGTTCAAGATAAAAGATTGGTGATTTCTTTGTTTATTTTATATAATATCTCAAAGACTAAAGTTAGGATAATATAATTGCATTGCGGAAATCATACCAAGACAGAGATTAATTTGAATATAAGCGTCATATATTTTGCTCAGATATAAAAAATGTATGACATTAATTTTTAGCTCCACAGCAGTACATTTATAAAAACTATTTCTACTGTATTTTTGGGTAGATTTACATAAATTTCTTCATTGCTTTTCATACATTTTACATGCACACACCATACTAAAAAACGTAAAAGAAATACTGTAAATGACTTTTAATTACAAAGCTGGAGTGCACGTAACACTAATTTGATTACGGTACTAAATTGTTATGTCTAGTGCCAATTACAACATGTTTATATTCAAATAAATCAGTATCTTACAGAGTCCCAGCTATGTTAATTACTATTCTCCTAGGTCATATCACTGGCATTTTAAAATGAAGAAGCTTAGTGGGATTTGTTAAATAAACACACAGACCTTCGCCTCATGCTTATCACCTCCCCCAACCCCCCTCCCTTTGGGTGGCAGACGTCAATCTCCCAAGCCAGGTTGTAGGCTTGATTTTTTATCTTATATAATATCAGACTTAGTTAGGAAGTTATAATTTGCATTAACGGAATCATTGCAGATTATTAATAATTTGAATATAAACGTCATATATTTGGCTCAAGAGATAAAATTGTTGTACATTAGTGTACAGTACTGTGGTACATTTTATAAACAAATTTTTCAACTGTATTTTTGGGTAGATTTACATAGATTTCTTGAGTGCAAAGCTGGAGTGCACAGCATGTACTAATTTGATTACGGTACCTAAAATTGTGTTGTCTAGTACCAAATTATAATAACATGTTTATGATCCAAATTAATCAGTATGTTACAAAAGAATCCAACATGTTAATTATATTCACCAGGTCATTCTGGCTTTTTTATAAGAGAAAGCTAGTCACCTAGAACTGATAAATATACACGTTAGACCTGGGCCTGTGCCTTTCATCAAACATATACTACCTCCCTCCCCCACGCCCTCTCCTCCCTCCCTCCCCCCCATCTGCCCAGCATTGCTGGAATCCTTGTAAAACAGTGAATAATTTTAATATAAACGTCATGTATTTTGCACAAGAGATAAAGAAATTAATCACCTGTATCACATTACAGTAGTGATTTAACGGTAAAAGTGTATATATGCGTATATAGTATTCCACCACAAAAGTACTCATCTAAAGTTTATGATGATCAAACAACGTCCATTTCGGTTCCGCGTCACGTTTCCAAGAACGTATCTAGGAAATTAACTGGTGCATGACTGTATATACAGGTATATATTTAATTAAATTTTTTGGCTGACACTCTTCACCAGGTGGATTACTCTTCACCAGGTGGGTTCTCATGATAGAGGTAATTAATTTGAGAGTATATTATCCTTTGACAACTTAAGTTATTTCTTCTATGGAGTTATATTAACCCAAAAGACACATTTATCATCATCGACCTCACGTCAGTCCATCAGCCCAACATTGGAAGGTTTACAGCAACAGTTGTACAGTATTGTAGGGACAGGAGGAGGATGTGTGTGTTGTGCACCACCTCCAACTTCATTCTGCCACCTCTCTTTTTTTGTAGCTGACATCTGATTATGGTTCACTCTAAACTGGCATCATTATATCAGTGAGGATTTGGCCCTGAAAACCTATTTTATAACACACACACACACACACACACACACACACACACACACACACACATACATATCTAGGAATAATAATGATAATATTTTTTGACCAGTAAAGTATATTTAAATCAGGATCACATCTTGAATACATGTACAGTATTTAGCACACTACATTGAGCACATGTACCAGGTATGTTTATATATATATACATATATATATATATATATATATATATATATATATATATATATATATATATATATATATATATATATATATATATATATATATATATATATATATATATATATATATATATATTAGTGAGTTATATAAACATCAAAAAATAAAATGATCTATGATGGGCACTGTCCACTAGTATAATATCAAGCAGTGGCATTTATCTCTACTTTCATGTACAGGGTATGTCTGTCTGTCTTTATCTGTGGTATTTTTCATTATCTAGTTATTAAGGTGAGGTTAAGTCAGTTGGTTAAATAAAATCAGGTTGGGTTAGACTAAATTAGGACTGACTAAACTAGGTTATGTTAGGTTAGACGAGATTCGACTAGGTTAGGTCAGGTTTCTTGACACATCAGTCTTGGTACATTTTCACACATTTCTCACTGAAGACAACTCTGTTACCTTTTGCTTTGATGGGTACAGGAAATCGCTTAAATTATGTGTACTGTACGTTATATGGTTTTGTGACACATACGGTATAAAGATTTTTAAACAATTACAGACGAGAGATTTTCATTTCTCACCAATACTTCAGTTCACATTTGGTGTTACGTATATATATATATGACCGGACTGAGACAATTAATCATACATTATTACATGTAAGACCTTATAGCGGGTCATAATCAATTATACACAGAGTTTTTTAATTTTTGGAACATGTTTAGACCTTTTCCACTTACCCCAAAGTTAGTGTATATGGATATTTTTCATGTGCTTGCAGTACAGGGTATAGATATTTGTGAATACCTTCTAGTGTCCAAAATTTGAAGTAAGAGGTGGGTTGTCATACACAGACAGACATAATTGGAGGACGATTTTGGGGATGAAGTATAATGTAGAGCATTAAATTATATACCTACATGATATGTTAGGGCTTAAATTAATATGAATAACAGATATACCTGTACTTTAGTAGATATTGGGAGGAGGATGGAGTGTTTAACATTGATACGAGTGAAGGATGATGTAAAGAGGGGGATAATGACATAGGGGTTATGTGAACACTGTTACTCTACTCATGTGTTATGAATGTTTATCAGGGAACAGGAATTAACTCAACATTTACAGTAGACATCAAGACTGTTATGATGTGTATGTATTTATATCATACAAGAAACTTAAAGACATCAGCTTTATATATTTGTGTACGTAATAACCCGAGGCGGTTTTGTACAACTGTTAAATAAATACAAATTATATGCTAATATGACAGTGTGCACCATAGACGATTCATGCAACGTAATACATTTTAACTTGCAGTACAGTACAGGGTCAGTATAATATATAATTAACATTGATCACAAATCCAGACTGCATGCTTTGCTAGTTTGTGAGGTGCAGCCTCTCTAAGACTGTCGGTAGCCACTATATGCACATGGAAGCCCAACAGTTTGATGTCGTCCTTCTTATAATATCTTACTGAAAACCATACACACTGAAGGCAGGTTTGATATGTCATGCAGGGAGAAAATACTTAAATAGAGTTTAAAAAAAAAGAGGAAACAAAGATTAGCCACCCCAGCTTATTTCACCTGATAATAAAACACCTTGATGCTACTTAAAGGGGCGTTAGTTTAGCATCAGTTTGGTAAATCACTCGGTGAAATAAAACAGGATGCTTAATCTTTCCATGATCCGACATTGGCAGTAAGGGTTGAAATTAGATGACATTCCAGTAGATGTTTAGGTAAGTTAGGTTGAAGAGAAGTAAGGCTAAGTAGATGAAGTTATTGTGTTGGGAGAGTTGACGGTCCTTTATATAAGTGTTGTATCAGGAGGAGAGTTATGAAGATGAGGGTCAACAAGGATAAAGGATTATATTATTGTATTGAGAGAGAGAGAGAGAGAGAGAGAGAGAGATTGATTTTGTGTGTGTGTGTGTGTCAGATACATAGAGAGAGGAGAGAATTAAAGTTGTGATAATGCAGACACTTACAACATACAGTATAAACATCACACTTCACTTAAGCCCGCCGTGCATTATCTTGATGTTTCATGTCAGAGGTATTGCTTATGCTGTGAATTTTTTTTTTTTAATATATAAATTTCTTCAATTTTGTAGACCCAAAAAGTGATTAAAGTCTGATATTTTGATTGTAGTTGAGAGAACAGTAATTGCATGACAAAACTGGAGAGACACTTGCAGGCAAAATGACATTAATGTTTTTGTTTTTCTGCTCATTTTTTCTGTTGTTTATATATACTGTATTTTAATAAGTTGCCATGAGAACCAGAGCATAAAGCATTATATACAATAAAAAATAACCGTGGTATACTGTGTCTAAAGAAAATTGTCTGATTGTTCTTTGGTGATTGTAGTCAAGTTTTAGTGTTTACAGTTCCTGGTGTTGTGTTTCTTACATAGCAGTTGTTCCTGGTGTTGTGTTGCATATAGCAGTTTATTGTTCCTGGTGTTCTTTCTTACATAGCAGTTGTTCCTAATGTTGTGTTTCTTACATAGCAGTTGTTCCTGGTGTTGTATGTTGTGTGTAACAGTTTATTGTTCCTGAAGATCCTCGCTCATGAGTCGAGCCATAACTTTAGCCGATGGCGTCCCTAACATCTTGTCCATGTCAAACACACGGTCGCCAGCAATCTCAAAGGTAGCGTAGTCCATTGTGTAGAGTGACTCGTAAGCAAGGCGGTATAAGAGTCGCTGGGACGGTACTGCTGTTGCCTGTGCTGTGGCGAGCTGACACCCGAGGCGTCTTCCCTGGCGTTCACTCTCCTGTAGGATGGTACATGAGTGAGGCAGGTGGAGGAGGTAGTCTGTGTGTTGTCATGCAGGAGAAGTGTGTAGGAAAATTCTGCCCTCAGCGTTGGTACTGAATACTTGAACAATAGAATATTTAAAGGAATATTAAGTAGAATAGTGAAAAGACATTCGGTGATGAAAGTCGAGCTATGAGTTTATACAGGTTACTGTATTGGTATTTAATAGTTGCTGACATAAGTATTGAGTTTATGTGCTTATTTATTTTTACAATGCCTTTAGCTTTACCTGAACGAGTCTTCTGCCCACACCCTGGCCGCTGTACTCCTCGGAGACGGTCATCATGGCCAGCTCAAGTATGCGATCCACTTTTTCGTAGCGGGAGAAAAAATCCACCGCCGCCTCTAACACCGAGAGCACCGTGTGTAGTGTCTTCACCTGGAGTTAGGGAGGAGTGGATGGGTGTTAGTCCATGGAGATAAATATGTAGTGAGATGTACTGGACAAAACAGGTAGAAAGGTGACAAGTGGTTAGTGTTTGTACTCATGAGGACCTGGCCATAAGTGCAATGTACTATTCTTGTGTGAGTTTCTACCTTAGTCTTTGGGCTCTTGAGGGCCTGCTCATAAGTGTTGGACTGGCCTCGGGTGAGTATTGTGGCCAGAAGGGTTCCTGCCACCTTCCCTGTGCTCGGCTCTTCCCCACGACAGACACTCCGCTCTTCACCCAGTCCCTTACAGACCCGTGGATCCACTCTTTGTTGTCTTCATATGTCATGTGGAGTCCTGTACTCTGGGGTCAGATCACAAAATCATTCAGACAAGCTGCACTGTACAGTCGCAACAAAAAATTTCGGTGCAGGGTGTGATCGACGACTTCCGAAACGATACGTATACCCTGTGATATGTCGGGAAGGTTGGTAAGTGTATCCTCATAACACCCCCCCCCCCACTAGGTGTTACCATATGGCTGACAATCAGGTGTGTTTGTTTCTTTCGTATTGTTGCTTTGTGTCGACTGAATGATGAGCGAGGTTTGGTCTCAGTGAACGTAAAACAGAGGCAATATGAAGCAGTAGAGATCTACACATGCCAGACGACATGGAAACCGAGGGAACACGAGGAGCTATTATTGCCCTTCATAACGAAGGGTTCAAGCCACAGATATTAGCCGGCCGGTTGGTGTCCACAGGAACACCGCTGCACGATGGATTCGGCGATACTCAAAACTGGTGCTACAGACTACAGGTCTCGAGAGCGCCGTTCACGCTGCACCACCCTCAGGACGACTAGGTTGAGTGGTTTATTTGGTAGCATAAATTAATGTGGCAATATTCACAAGTATCACTTCATTTATCACTTCCTCAACTTATTTATAATGGTTTGTTTCACTTGACCAGGCCATAGTAGCTGCTCAGCAGGATTACAGGGCTGCCAAAATACGGCTGGAACAACTCCTTTCCCAATACCTATTATCACTGGTCTCAAATTGTTCACACTACAGTATGCACCGATACTTTTTCTTACAGTGTACCTTACAGTAGCTATGGTTATGCTGCTTTTCAAGACTTAAATAAATCTTTTTACTGTCTACTTTAATCTCACTTGCACTGATTAAACAAACTTGACAACATTTATCAGAGTCGGACATTACCATAATTAATTTGTTGTAGTTTAAGCAGTTCCCTAATTCACTTCAGAGGTGCTCATATGACAGCCACTTCACACACCCTTACACTGGCACCTGACCTACAAGACAATCTATCTCTGAAATCACCAACCTAACCTAACTATAATCTTAACTTAACTATCCTAACCTATCCTAACCTAACCTAACCTAACTTAACTTATTAAATCAACACGAAAACAGGAAATTCATACAACAACAAAAATCAGGGAAGTGTCGAGGACTTACCACAGGCTCTCTCGGGTAGAAATGTTCCGCCATGAACGCAACCACCTCCTCCACGTCCTCTTCCTTAAGGTTCATGCAATCTAGCTTGCCGCCACCCATCCTAGAGAAACACTTATCATTAATTAATTCACTGCCGGGGATTATATGTTGATCTACTTTATTTTTTTTCGATCATATCACCTGAATAATCTCCACCCTAGCATGTTTCACCTAAAGATTAACCACCCTGATATTCTTTGGGATAAGGTTTGGTTAGGTTAGGTTAGGTTAGGTTTAAGTAATGAAAATGATCCATCTCTATTCATTATTTAGCTTTAGTGGTTTGTGATATGATAAGAGAAGGAGCAAGAGATAAGGGACAATGAGAGAGATATATACTAAGAGACAGTGAGAGACAATGAGAGAAGGAACTACAGTAGGTATGTGAGAGAGAAAGGGGGGTAGCTGAGAGGTGCAGTGAGAGATAAAGAGATGTAGAAAGGAGAAGGTAAGAGAGGGAGGGGATAACTGAGATAGAGATGGATGTAAAGAAGGAAGATAAGAGAGGGAGAGGGATAACTGAGATAGAGATGGAGGTAAAGGAAAAAGATGAGAGGGAGGGAGAGGGGATAACTTCAAGAACATAATCACCCAGTCGTAAAAGGTCATCACCCATTATGTATTGGTAAACCGATTAAGGTGGAGTCGGTACTGTAATATAGGTTCAAGACAGACAGACAGGTGGGTAAACATTACTGTTACATATAATATAAGATATTGCTTTCAGGTACAACACTAATTTCGAGGTATATAGCTCTCAGCCAATAGGAGCATCTGAATACATATTGTAGTTCTCAGCCAATAAGAACATTTGAATACATTGCTGTCAGCCAATAGGAATATCAGAACGAAATAGGTATCAAGTACTAGTTTCCTTGTGATAGAAAACAGCTTTAGACCGAAAAGAGAGAGAGAGAGAGAGAGAGAGAGAGAGAGAGAGAGAACGGATATAAGGTACTGTTGTAGAAGAGAGAGAAAGAGAGAGAGAGAGGATATAAGGTACTGTTGTGGAAGAGGGAGATAATATAAGGTACTGTTGTGGGACAGAGAGGATATAAGGTACTGTTGTGGGAGAGAGAGGATATAAGGTACTGTTGTGGGAGAGAGAGGATATAAGGTACTGTTGTGGGAGAGAGAGAGAGAGGATATAAGGTACTGTTGTGGAAGAGGTAGATGATATAAGGTACTGTTGTGGGAGAGAGAGAGAGAGAGAGAGAGAGAGAGGATAAGGTACTGTTGTGGGGGAGAGAGAGAGAGGGAGGATATAAGGTACTGTTGTGGAAGAGAGAGAGAGAGAGGGATGATATAAGGTACTGTTGTGGAAGAGAGAGAGAGGATATAAGGTACTGTTGTGGAAGAAAGAGAGAGGAAGATATAAGGTACTGTTGTGAAGAGAGAGAGAGGATATAAGGTACTGTTAGAAGAGAGAGAGGAGGATATAAGGTACTGTTGTGGAAGAGAGAGAGGATATAAGGTACTGTTGTGGGAAGAAAGAGAGAGGGAAGATATAAGGTACTGTTGTGGAAGAGAGAGAGAGGATATAAGGTACTGTTGTGGAAGAGAGAGAGAGGATATAAGGTACTGTTGTGGAAGAGAGAGAGGGAGGATATAAGGTACTGTTGTGGAAGAGAGAGAGGATATAAGGTACTGTTGTGGAAGAGAGAGAGAGGGAGGATATAAGGTACTGTTGTGGAAGAGAGAGAGGATATAAGGTACTGTTGTGGGAAGAGAGAGAGAGAGAGGATATAAGGTACTGTGAAGAGAGAGAGAGAGGAGGATATAAGGTACTGCTGTATAAGAGAGAGAGAGAACGGATAAGGTACTGTTGTAGAAGAGAGAAAGGAGGATATAAGGTACTGTTGTGGAAGAGAGAGGGAGGAATATAAGGTACTGTTGTAGAAGAGAGAGAGAGAGAGAGGATATAAGGTACTGTTGTGGAAGAGAGAGAGAGGATATAAGGTACTGTTGTGGAAGAAAGAGAGAGGGAAGATATAAGGTACTGTTGTGGAAGAGAGAGAGAGGATATAAGGTACTGTTGTGGAAGAGAGAGAGAGGATATAAAGTTACTGGGAAGAGAGAGAGGAGGATATAAGTTAATGTTGTAGAAGAGAGAGAGGATATAAGGTACTGTTGTGGAAGAGAGAGAGGAGGATATAAGAATGTTGTAGAAGAGAGAGAGGATATAAGGTACTGTTGTGGAAGAGAGAGAGAGAGAGAGAGAACGGATAAGGTACTGTTGTGGAAGAGAGATAGAGGGAGGGATATAGGTACGTTGTGGAAAGAGAGAGAGGAGGATATAAGGAACTGTTGTGAAGAGAGAGAGAGGATATAAGGTACTGTTGTGGAAGAAAGAGAGAGGAAGATATAAGGTACTGTTGTGAAGAGAGAGAGAGGATATAAGGTACTGTTGTGGAAGAGAGAGAGAGGATATAAGGTACTGTTGTGGAAGAGAGAGAGGGAGGATATAAGGTACTGTTGTGGAAGGAGAGAGGATATAAGGTACGTTGTGGAAGAGAGAGAGAGGAGGATATAAGGTATCTGTGGAAGAGAGAGAGAGGATATAAGGTACTGTTGTGGAAGAGAGAGAGAGAGAGAGGATAAGGTACTGTGTAAGAGAGAGAGAGGAGGATATAAGGTACTGTTGTGGAAGAGAGAGAGAGAGGGAGGATATAAGGTACTGTTGTATAAGAGAGAGAGAGAAGGATATAAGGTACTGTTGTAGAAGAGAGAGAAAGGGAGGATATAAGGTACTGTTGTGGAAGAGAGAGAGGGAGGATATAAGGTACTGTTGTAGAAGAGAGAGAGGATGGTAAGGTACTGTTGTGGAAGAGAGAGAGGAGGATATAAGGTACTGCTGTGGAAGAGAGAGGAGGATATAAGCATGTTGTAGAAGAGAGAGAGGAAAGGTACTGTTGTGGAAGAGAGAGAGAGAGAGAGAACGGATATAAGGTACTGTTGTGGAAGAGAGATAGAGGGAGGATATAAGGTACTGTTGTGGAGGAAGAGAGAGAGAGAGAGGATATAAGGCACTGTTGTGGAAAGAGAGAGAGGGAGGATATAAGGTAATTGTAGAAGAGAGAGAGAGAGAGAGAGAACGATATAAGGTACTGTTGTGAAGAGAGAGAGAGGGAGGATATAAGGTACTGCTGTGGAAGAGAGAGGATATAAGGTACTGTTGAATAAGAGAGAGAGAGAACGGATATAAGGTACTGTTGTGGAAGAGAGAGAGAGAGAACGGATATAAGGTACTGTTGTAGAAGAGAGAGAGAGAGAGAGGATATAAGGTACTGTTGTGGAAGAGAGAGAGAAACGGATATAAGGTACTATTGTGGAAGAGAGAGAGAGGAGGATATAAGGTACTGTTGTGAAGAAGAGAGAGAGAGAGAGAACGATATAAGGTAGTACTGTTGTGGGAAGAGAGAGAGAGGGAGGATATAATACTGTTGTGGAAGAGAGAGAGGGAGGATATAAGGCACTGTTGTAGAAGAGAGAGAGAGGAGGATATAAGGTAATTGTAGGAAGAGAGAGAGAGGTAGGATATAAGGTACTGTTGTGGAAGAGAGAGAGAGAGAGGATATAAGGTACTGTTGTGGAAGAGAGAGAGAGAGAGGATATAAGGTACTGCTGGGAGAGAGAGAGAGAGGAGGATATAAGGTACTGTTGTGGAAGAGAGAGAGAGGATATAAGGTACTGTTGTGGGAGAGAGAGAGAGAGAGAGAGGAGGATATAAGGTACTGTTGTGAGAGAGAGAGAGGAGGATATAAGGTACTGTTGTGAGAGAGAGAGAGAGAGAGGATATAAGGTAATGTTGTAGAAGAGAGAGAGAGAGAGAGAGGATATAAGGTGCTGTTGTGGAAGATAGAGAGAGAGAGAACGGATATAAGGTACTGTTGTGGAAGAGAGAGAGCGGGAGAGAACGGATATAAGAAACTGTTGTAAAGAGAGAGAGAGAGAGAGAGGAGGATATAAGGTACAAGCTGTGGGAGAGAGAGAGGATAGGAAGTACAGTACTGTTGTGGGAGAGAGAGAGGGTATAAGGTACTGTTGTGGGAGAGAGAGAGAGGATATAAGGTACAGTACTGTTAGAGAGAGAGAGAGAGAGAGAGGATATAAGGTACTGTTGTGGAAGAGAGAGAGAGAGAGAGAGAGAGGATATAAGGTACTGTTGTGGAAGAGAGAGAGAGGGAAGATATAAGGTACTGTTGTAGAAGAGAGAGAGAGAGAGAACGGATATAAGGTACTGCTGTAAGAGAGAGAGAGAGGGAGGATATAAGGTACTGTTGTGGAAGAGAGGGATATAAGGTACTGTTGAATAAGAGAGAGAGAGAGAGAACAGATATAAGGTAACTGTTGTGGAAGAGAGAGAGAGGGAGGATATAAGGTACTGTTGTAGAAGAGAGAGAGAGAGAGAGGATATAAGGTACTGTTGTGGAAGAGAGAGAGAGAGAACGGATATAAGGTACTGTTGTGGGAAGAGAGAGAGGGAGGATTTAAGGTACTGTTGTGGGAAGAGAGAGAGAGAGAGAGAGAGAGAGAGAGAGAGAGAGAGAGAGAGAGAGAGAACGGATATAAGGTACTGTTGTGGAAGAGAGAGAGAGGGAGGATATAAGGTACTGTTGTGGCAGAGAGAGAGGGAGGATATAAGGCACTGTTGTAGAAGAGAGAGAGAGGGAGGATATAAGGTACTGTTGTGGAAGAGAGAGAGAGGTAGGATATAAGGTACTGTTGTGGAAGAGAGAGAGAGAGGATATAAGGTACTGCTGTGGAAGAGAGAGAGAGAGGATATAAGGTAATGTTGTAGAAGAGAGAGAGAGGATATAAGGTACTGTTGTGGGAGAGAGAGAACGGATATAAGGTAATGTTGTAGAAGAGAGAGAGAGAGAACGGATATAAGGTACTGCTGTAGAAGAGAGAGAGAGGGAGGATATAAGGTACTGTTGTGGAAGAGCGAGAGAGAGAACGGATATAAGGTACTGTTGTAGAAGAGAGAGAGAGAGAGATAGAACTGGATATAAGGTGCTGTGTAGAAGAGAGAGAGAGAGGGAGGAAAAAGGTACTGTTGTGGAAGAGAGAGAGAGAGAGGGAGGATATAAGGTACTGTTGTAGAAGAGAGAGAGAGAACGGATATAAGGAACTGTTGTGGAAGAGAGAGAGGGTGGGATATAAGGTACTGTTGTGGAAGAGAGAGAGAGAGAGAGGAGGATATAGGTACTGTTGAGGAGAGAGGAAGAGAGGGAGGATATAAGGTACTGTTGTGGAAGAGAGAGAGAGAGAGGGAGCATATAAGGCACAGTTGTGAAGAGAGAGAGAGAGGGGGAGGATATAAGGTACTGTTGTGGAAGAGAGAGAGAGGGAGGATATAAGGTACTGTTGTGGAAGAGAGAGAGGAGGATATAAGGCACTGTTGTAGAAGAGAGAGAGAGAGGGAGGATATAAGGTACTGTTAGGAAGAGAGAGAGGGAGGATATAAGGCACTGCTGTGGAAGAGAGAGAGGAGGATATAAGGCACTGTTGGAAGAGAGAGAGAGGAGGATATAAGGTACTGTTGTGGAAGAGAGAGAGAGAGAGGATATAAGGTACTGTTGTGGGAGAGAGAGAACGGATATAAGTTAATGTTGTAGAAGAGAGAGAGAGAGAACGGATATAAGGTACTGTTGTAGAAGAGAGAGAGAGAGGGAGGATATAAGGTACTGTTGTAGAAGAGAGAGAGAGAAACGGATATAAGGTACTGTTGTGGAAGAGAGAGAGAGGTAGGATATAAGGTACTGTTGGGAGAGAGAGAGAGAGAGAGAGAGGGAGGATATAAGGTACTGTTGTAGAAGAGAGAGAGAGAGAGGAGGAGGATATAAGGTACTGTCGTGGAAGAGAGAGAGAGGGAGGATATAAGGTACTGTTGTGGAAGAGAGAGAGAGAGAACGGATATAAGGTACTGTTGTAGAAGAGAGAGAGAGAGAGAGAGAACGGATATAAGGTGCTGTGTAGAAGAGAGAGAGGGAGGAAAAAGGTACTGTTGTGGAAGAGAGAGAGAGAGAGAGGAGGATATAAGGCACTGTTGTAGAAGAGAGAGAGAGAGAACGGATATAAGGTACTGTAAAAGAGAGAGAGAGGAGGATATAAGGTGCTTGTGGAAGAGAGAGAGGAGGATATAAGGCACTGTTGTAGAAGAGAGAGAGAGGGAGGATATAAGGTACAGCTGGGAAGAGAGAGAGAGGGGAGAGAGAGAGAGAGAGAGAGAGAGAGAGAGAGAGAGAGAGAGAGAGAGAGAGAGAGAGAGAGAACGGATATATGTCTGATGTAGAAGAGAGAGAGGGAGGAAAAGGTACTGTTGTGGAAGAGAGAGAGAGGATATAAGGCACTGTGTGGGAAGAGAGAGAGAGGTATAAGGTACTGTGTGGAGAGAGAGAGAGAGAGAGGATATAAGGTACTGTTGTGAGAGAGAGAGAGAGAGAGAGAGAGGAGGATATAAGTACTGTTGTGGGAGAGAGAGAGAGAGGATATAAGGTACTCTAGGGGGAGAGAGAGAGAGAGAGAGAGAGAGAGGATATAATGTACTGTTGTGGGAGAGAGAGAGAGAGAGAGAATATAAGGTAAAGTTGTGGGAGAGAAAGAGAGAGAGAGGATATAAGGTACTGTTGTGGGAGAGAGAGAGAAAGAGGATATAAGGTACTGTTGTGGGAAGAGAGAGAGGATATAAGGTAACGTAGGAAGAGAGAGGATATAAGGTACTGTTGTGGGAGAGAGAGAGAGAGGATATAAGGTACTGTTGTGGAAATGAGAGAGAGAGGATATAAGGTACTGTTGTGAAAAGAGAGAGGATATAAGGTACTGCTGTGGGAGAGAGAGAGAGAGGGTATAAGGTACTGTTGTGGAAGAGAGAGAGAGGAGGATATAAGATACTGTTGTGAGAGAGAGAGAGAGAGAGAGAGAGAGAGAGAGTGGATATAAGGTACTGCTGTGAAAAGAGAGAGGATATAAGGTACTGTTGTGGGAGAGAGAGAGAGAGAGAGGATATAAGGTACTGTTGGGAAGAGAGGGAGGATATAAGATACTGTTGTGAGAGAGAGAGAGAGAGAGAGGGGAGGATATAAGGTACTGTTGTGGGAGAGAGAGAATATAAGGTACTGTTGTGGAAGAGAGAGAGGATATAAGGTACTGTTGTGGGAGAGAGAGAGAGATGATATAAGATACTGTTGTGGGAGAGAGAGAGGATATAAGGTACTGCTAGGGAGAGAGAGAGAGAGAATATAAGGTACTGTTGTGGAAGAGAGAGAGAGAGAGGATATAAGGTACTGCTGTGAGAGAGAGGATATAAGGTACTGTTGTGGAAGAGAGAGAGGATATAAGGTACTGTTGTGAGAGAGAGAGAGGATATAAGGTACTGTTGTGGATAGAGAGAGAGGATATAAGGTACTGTTGTGGGAGAGAGGATATAAGGTACTGTTGTGGGAGAGAGAGAGAATATAAGGTACTGCTGTGGGTGAGAGAGAGATATAAGGTACTGCTGTGAGAGAGGATATAAGGTACTGTTGTGGGAGAGAGAGAGAGGATATAAGGTACTGCTAGGAGAGAGAGAGGATATAAGGTACTGTTGTGGGAGAGAGAGGATATAAGGTACTGAGAGAGAGAGGATATAAGGTACTGTTGTGGAAGAGAGAGAGGATATAAGGCTACTGCTAGAGAGAGAGAGAGAGAGAGAGAGAGAGGGAGGATATAAGGTACTGTTAGGAGAGAGAGAGAGAGAGAGAGAGAGAGAGAGAGGATATAGGTACTGTTGTGGGAGAGAGAGAGAGAGAGAGAGAGAGAGGATATAATGTACTGTTGTGGGAGAGAGAGAGAGAGAGAGGATATAAGGTAAAGTTGTGGGAGAGAAAGAGAGAGAGAGGATATAAGGTACTGTTGTGGAGAGAGAGAGAAAGAGGATATAAGGTACTGTTGTGGGAAGAGAGAGAGGATATAAGGTACTGTTGTGGAAGAGAGAGGATATAAGGTACTGTTGTGGGAGAGAGAGAGAGAGATATAAGGTACTGTTGTGGAAATGAGAGAGAGAGGATATAAAACTGTTGTGAAAAGAGAGAGGATATAAGGTACTGTTGTGGGAGAGAGAGAGAGAGAGGGTATAGGTACTGTTGGAAGAGAGAGAGAGGGAGGATATAAGATACTAGAGAGAGAGAGAGAGAGAGAGAGAGAGAGTGGATAAGGTACTGTTGTGGAAAAGAGAGAGGATATAAGGTACTGTTGTGGGAGAGAGAGAGAGAGAGAGATATAAGGTACTGTTGTGGAAGAGAGGGAGGATATAAGATACTGTTGTGAGAGAGAGAGAGAGAGAGAGAGGGGGGAGGATATAAGGTACTGTTGTGGGAGAGAGAGAGAATATAGGTACTGTTGTGGAAGAGAGAGGATATAAGGTACTGTTGTGGGAGAGAGAGAGATGATATAAGATACTGTTGTGGGAGAGAGAGAGAGGATATAAGGTACTGTTGTGGGAGAGAGAGAGAGAGAATATAAGGTACTGTTGGTGGAAGAGAGAGAGAGAGGATATAAGGTACTGTTGTGAGAGAGAGGATATAAGGTACTGTTGTGGGAAAGAGAGAGAGGATATAAGGTACTGTTGTGAGAGAGAGAGAGGATATAAGGTACTGTTGTGGATGAGAGAGAGGATATAAGGTACTGTTGGGGAGAGAGGATATAAGGTACTGTTGTGGAGAGAGAGAGAATATAAGGTACTGTTGTGGGTGAGAGAGGATAATACTGGTGAGAGAGGATATAAGGTACTGTTGGGAGAGAGAGAGAGGATATAAGGTACTGTTGTGGGAGAGAGAGAGGATATAAGGTACTGTTGTGGGGAGAGAGAGGATATAAGGTACTGTTGTGGGAGAGAGAGAGGATATAAGGTACTGTTGTGGAAGAGAGAGAGGATATAAGGTACTGTTAGAGAGAGAGAGAGAGAGAGAGAGGATATAAGGTACTGTTGTGGGAGAGAGAGGATATAAAGTACTGTTGTGGGAGAGAGAGAGATATAAGGTACTGTTGTGGGAGAGAGAGAGAGAGGATATAAGGTACTGCTGTGGGAGAGAGAGAGAGAGAGAGGATATAAGGTATTGTTGTGGGAGAGAGAGAGAGAGAGGATATAAGGTACTGTTGTGGAGAGAGATGATATAAGGTACTGTTGTGGGAGAGAGAGATGATATAAGGTACTGTTGTGGGACAGAGAGAGAGAGAGAGAGAGAGAGAGAGAGAGAGAGAGAGGATATAAGGTACTGTTGTGAGGATATAAGGTACTGTTGTGGGAGAGAGAGAGAGGATATAAGGTACTGTTGTGGGAGAGAGAGAGGATATAAGGTACTGCTGTGGGAGAGAGAGAGAGAGAAGGATATAGGTACTCTTGTGGGAGAGAGAGGATATATGTACTGAGGAGAGAGAGAGATATAGGTACTGTTGTGGGAGAGAGAGAATATAAGGTACTGTTGTGGAAGAGAGAGAGGATATATGGTACTGTTGTGAGAGAGAGGATATAAGGTACTGTTGTGGGTGAGAGAGAGGATATAAGGTACTGTTGTGGGTGAGAGAGGATATAAGTTCGTTGTGGGTGAGAGAGAGGATATAAGGTACTGTTGTGAAGAGAGAGAGGATATAAGGTACTGTTGTGAGAAGAGAGAGAGAGGATATAAGGTAGCTGTGGGTGAGAGAGAGAGAGAGGATATAAGGTACCGTTGTGAAGAGAGAGAGGATATAAGGTACTGCTGTGGAGAAGAGAGGATATAAGGTACTGTTGTGGAGAGAGAGAGAGAGAGAGGATATAAGGTACTGTTGTGGGAGAGAGAGATATAAGGTACTGTTGTGGGAGAGAGAGAGAGGATATAAGGTACTGTTGTGGAGAGAGATGATATAAGGTACTGTTGTGGGAGAGAGAGATGATATAAGGTACTGTTGTGGGACAGAGAGAGAGAGAGAGAGAGGATATAAGGTACTGTTGTGGGGAGAGAGAGAGAGAGGATATAAGGTACTGTTGTGGGAGAGAGAGAGAGAGAGAGGATATAAGGTACTGTTGTGGGAGAGAGAGGATATAAGGTACTGATGTGGAAGAGAGAGAGAGAGAGGATATAAGGTACTGATGTGAAGAGAGAGAGAGGATATAAGGTACTGTTGTGGGAGAGAGAGAGGATATAAGGTACTGTTGTGGAAGAGAGAGAGAGGATATAAGGTACTGATGTGGAAGAGAGAGAGAGAGGATATAAGGTACTGATGTGGGAAGAGAGAGAGAGATGATATAAGGTACTGTTGTGGAAGAGAGAGAGAGGATATAAGGTACTGATGTGAAGAGAGAGAGAGAGGATATAAGGTACTGATGTGGAAGAGAGAGAGAGAGAGAGAGAGGATATAAGGTACTGATGTGGGAGAGAGAGAGGATATAAGGTACTGTTGTGGAAGAGGAGAGGATATAAGGTACTGTTGTGGAAGAGAGAGGATATAAGGTACTGTTGTGAAAAGGGAGAGGATATAAGGTACTGTTGTGGAAAAGAGAGAGGATATAAGGTACTGTTGTGGGAGAGAGAGAGAGAGAGAGGATATACGGTACTGTTGTGGGGGAGAGATGCAGAATGAGAACGGATAAAAATATTGAAGGTCAAAATAGTGAACAAGGAAGAGTGAGGGTCAGTAGGAGAAAGGGAGGGTAGGAGGAAGGGAGAGAGGGGGAATAAAAGGAAGGGGGAGGGTAAGAGAGAGAAAGGGAGGGAAGGAAAGAGAATAGGGGCGAGTAGGGGGAGGGAGAGAAAGGGAGGGGTAGGCCGAGAGGAAAGGGGGGAGAGAGGGAGGGTAGGAGAGAGATAGGGAGGGAACGTCGGAGGAGAGAGACCCAGATGGTTGTCACTCATTAAGGTCATTAGCCAATAGGAAGCATCGTAGCGTATGACTGCTTTTACTCCATAAGCCTCTCAATCGGCCTTTGGGAAATGGGGACACCAATCCTATTTTATACCTATTTTGATCCTCCAGGCTATCAGGGGAATACCAAGACCTTTGTTGTTCCTCTTATTTTATCGGTATAATAGGTCAGAAAAGCTTTATATATTATACCTATTTGGGACTTGCTTAAAATAGAATACTGATCCCTATTATACAGCTCCAGATAATCAGTCCCACATTTTGTGTACCTATTTTGAGAGGGGTGAGTGAAGTAGTGGATATCCACCAATAGAATCGTGACATGGTTGAACTAATGACACACCGTTCATGCAGTGTAAAAGGATTACTTTATGGGTAATTAATTATTTAAGTATTAAACACAGTCACGTTGCGCGTTCACTAAGGCATCTCGAGGTAAGGAAAAGGTTGCGGTCAGGTGAAGTGAACGGGTCCTGGGTTTGTTTACATATCGTGAGCTGTGTGTGTGTGGGGTGTTACTCTGGTGGTCAGCTACTGTTCTACTAACTCTTAATACCAGGCGGGTTAACAATGTGGTCATGATTTGGTTACTAACTATTCACGAATAAAGTATAAATACACATTGTATTTAACAAGATACAAATGTTGTAAATCTAACATTCTTTACATCTCTAGGTTACGTTAGCTTGGTTAGGGTACGTTAGCTCGGTAGGTAAGACTGGGTCAGCTAGGCAAGGCGGGGTCAGCAGCAAGGCGGGGCCAGCTCCAGATACTACAAAACAACCCCTGCAGGGACGCGAGATGTCACGGGTTCGATTCCCGGACCGTTGGAAAAGTTGTTTGGACATACTGTACTTCCTAGCCCCCATTAGTCCCTGTTCACCTAGCAGTAAAGTAGGTACCTGTTGTAAGTCGAAAGTTGCGAATTCGTATTCAGGGACAGTTGTTGGAGCTTCCAATAACTTGATGACAAAAAAAAAAAACGATTGACTCTTCAGGCTTCTACGCCCTTAACTCATGAGACAAAGGCAAGCATGAACTTAGCATGCTTCCCTGGTGGGCGCTGTAAACGCTTCTGCGCTTCACCTTACATAGGATGTAGGGGGGTGCCCAATAATAATAATAAAATAGCGCCCCCCCCACAGTGATTAGTCAAAATATATACCAGGTAATTGACTTGTCTTGTACGTAAGTCCAAACAGAAGGCAGTTTCCATCTTAGAATGTCAAAACCTCAGGCTAAGTCATGCAATTTGTTGGGTGGCACAGAAAGAAGTTTGACCGTGGGGGACCATTATGGGCGCAATAACAGCAGTTCCCGGTTGTCTCCCTCCTCCCTCCCTCCCTCACCCTCAAGCAGTTCCCGGTCGCTACTCCCTTCCTTCCCTCCCTCCCCCTCAACCGGGTAGGCAAAGACTCGCCAATTTCCAATAATCGCCATTCCTGCGGGGATAGTTGGAGAGTTCCTGAGCACTCCGGCATCCACACACACCCCATGGATACCAACCCAACCATCACCATAATGAGTTTCTCAGCGAGGTCCTTTCATCTTTGGAAGGCTTATTCTAAACTTCTCATTGTATTCCTATTTATCTCGGGATAGTAATTCCTTTTGTTGATTTTATGGAGTATTAATGAAAAGTAATTTGTGATAAGGGCAGGTAAAGGATGGAAGGTTGGTAGGACTGGTTTTTCCCCATGGCGAGGAAGAAGGCGGGAAAAGGTGGTGTTGAGGAGCCATCGATGCGCCACGTTTTCCAACATCATTCCTTCTAGATTATTAATGCTCCTCCTCCTCCCTCCCTCCCTCCCGCATGCCCTCCCTCCCCCTCCTCCTCTCTCATGCCTTCCACCCTTCATGCCTTCCTGCCGCCATGCCTCCCTTCCCTCCCGCCATGCTTCCATGCCTCCCATCCTGCCACCATCTTCCTTCCTCCCCGCAAATTATCACGTATTCAAAACTGACCTTTAATTGAATATATTATAATAATAATTTTTTTCTTGTCTCCCATTTAGATTATAAAGTAGATATATAATAAAATCCAAGGTTCATAATTGTTCTAGGTGTAAATAAATGCCATGATAGATCTCTATTATCTTGAAATACTTAAAATACCTAAAATAAAATCTTTCGTAGTTGAAACATATATACACCACCACAACACTCCTGTCACAGCCCTAACTTCTGGGTCAAGATTCTCATGAACTAGCATGCTTCCCAGTTGGGCACTGTAAGCGCTTCTGCGCTTCACCTTGCAAAGGATGCAGGGGTGTGCCCAATAAAAAAAAAAATAATCGTAAGTCTGCTGCTCCCCGCCGCCACACAAGGCTCACCTCTCACCTACTCTCACAAATTAAATTGTTTTCTCTGGCCAAGAGCGACGCTCCTGTTTGTTAAATACTTTGTTTACTAAAGGCAACTACAGTAAACAATGTAAATGGTTAGCAGTAGTAGTAGTTAGAGTAATAATAACAACAATAATAAAATAATAAATGATATAGTAGTGATAATAATAAACTAATAACAACGATAATAATACAGTAGTCTCACATAATAAAGCAATATTGCCATGTCTCTTCGACGTAGGCCCCGCTGCGTATTATTATTCCAGACTCATAAACGTTATCGTCCTGCACTGCCGTGCGTGAGTGTGTCAGTCTGTCTGCAGGGGTGATATCCACATGACTGTAGTCCCTTTGGAGCACATTATAGCCTTAAGTTCTCTATACACAAGTTATAAATCTCACGTGTCTTATGATTTCATGGTTTAAATAATAATCTTATTTATAAATATTACTGCACTACAACTATCTCAATTATATATATATATATATATATATATATATATATATATATATATATATATATATATATATATATATATATATATATACATACATACATACTACATACTACATGAACTGTCTTTTCTGTTGTATATAATCACTTCGTTTGTGTGTGTGTATGAATGTATGTCTGTGTGTGTCAACTAAGGGCATGTAGCATAACTAAACACTTGACATTATCTTCTCCAAATGACCTTAGGAACCTCTACCTTTAGCTCACCTGGGTGAGCCACATCAGGGGAGGGGTTATTCTGGAATGATGAGATGTAAGTACATTTGTTTGTTTACGAGGGTTTTGTTTTGTATACAGTTTACCTCTAATTATAGTGTGAAGTATTTATTATTATTATTTTAGTGTGAACAGTATGTGTTGTGTGAAGATGGGAAGGGAGGAATGAAGGAGAGGGCTATTGGGAGGTGAGGGGGTGATTGGGAGAGTCCGGAGGTATCTGTAAAGCTGTGTATTGTCTCTTCCCTCCCTCCCTCCCACCTTCCTCTCTTCCTCTTCCCTCCCTGCCCCTCGTGCCCTCCCCTCCCCTCACTTGTATCTCCCCTTTTGAAGAGAAAGGAGGAGTGAAAGAAGAGTATGCGGGGAAGAAGGAAGTTATAGTTGGGAATTTAAAGAAATTTAGGAGAGGGCGGGCTGACCACCTTGCTACAGGCACTCACCCCCTCTCCTCCCATTCCCTCCTCCTCCCACTCTCTCAGCCCCTCCCCACCCTCCCCACTCTCCTCAGTCCCTCCCCCCCACCCCTCCCTCTCTCAGCCCCTCCCCCCCCTCCTCAGCCCCTCCCCATCCTTCCCCCACTCAGCCCCTCCCATCCCGCCCCTCTCTCAGTCCCTCCCCAACCCCTCCCCACTCTCTCAGCCCTCCCCACCCCCTCCCTCTCTCAGCCCCTCCCCTCTCCAGCCTCCCATCCCCGCCCCTCTCCCCCCCTCCCAGTCCTCCTCTCTCCCTCCATCCCTCCCCCCTCCTCCTTCCCTCTTTTTCTTCCTCCCTCCTCCACGTCCCCTATCTCTCCCCTCCCGTCCCCTCTCTCCTCTCTCTCCCTCCCTCCCTCCCCGCCCCCTCCTCCTCGTCCCTCCCCATCCCCTCCCCACCCTCTCTTTCCTCTTTCTCCCTCCTACCCTCTCCTTTTTCCCTCCTTCCTCTCCTTTCTCCCTCCTTCCCTCTCCTCCTCCTTCTCCCCCTCCTTCCCTCTCTTCTCTCCCTCATTTCCCCTCTTTCTCTCCTCCTCTCTCTCTCTCACACACATATGAAGAAATACCAAGGAGTTTTGACGTGGTCTTGAGAGAAAGGAAGTTTTACCCCTGTCGGTGCGGAGGAAATTCTGACAATAATATTATTTTGTACCGCCAGACGGGAGGTGGGGGGTCTGTGTTACTCTCCTGCCTGTCTGTTTGTGTCTGTCTAGGAACTTAAGATGTCTTGAACTGACTTAGGCAGGGGTCTATAAGGCCTGTGTCATTTGCTACTGGACAGGAAATGCTGACCTCTGCTTCAATGCCCTTTATCGAGTTAATTGGGGATAATTTATATCGCACAATTAATCCATATAATTAACCTACGTTTATATAAGTGTTAATTGTCTTTATGTTGACAGATGTTGTTATTGTTGTTTATTTTATTAATTTGATTTATTTTATTTGTTATTATTTATTAAATTCAGTATTACTATTGTATTTTTAATATTTACTTTTTTGGTTTTTATATTATTAACTGTGTGTTAGCTAGGTGTGGTAATGTACAGGTGTGGTAGTGTACAGGTGTGGTCGTGTACAGGTTTGGTAGCATACAGGTGTGGCAGTGTACAGGTGTGGTAGCTTGACAGTGTCTCCTGCGCAACATAATGTACTGTAGGTGTGGAGCAGAAAAAAATCAGTGTTAATACTTACTCTCTCCTCTCTCTCTCTCTCTCTCTCTCTCTCTCTCTCTCTCAATTTCTTTTTATCCTGTGTATCTCTCAGTATGTCACTCTCACACACAGTCTCTCACTCTCACACACACAGTCTCTCACTCTCACACAGTCTCTCACTCACACACAGTCTCACTCTCACACACACAGTCTCACTCTCACACAGTCTACTCTCACACACACAGTCTCACTCTCACACACACACTCTCACACACACTCTCTCACTCTCACACACTGTCTCTCACTCTCACACACAGTCTCTCACTCCCCACACAGTCTCTCACTCTACACCCACAGTCTCTCACTCTCCCAGATCCTCTCACTTTCACACAGTCTCTCACTCTCACACACTCTACTCTCACCAGTCTCTCTCACTCTCACACGTCTCTCCATCTCCACACAGTCTCTCACTCTCACACAGATCCTCTCACTCTCACACAGTCTCTCACTTTCCAGTCTCTCCCACTCTCACACACAGTCTCTCACCTCACACAGTCTCTCACTCTCCACACAGTCTCTCACTCTCACACAGTCTCCTCACACCTGTCTCTCCACTCTCACCACTGTCTCTCTCTCCCACACACAGTCTCTCACTCCCACAGTCTCTCCTCCCCACACAGTCTCTCCACTCTCACGATCTCTCACTCACACCAGTCTCTCCCTCCACCCTGTCCACTCCCACACAGTCTCTCTCTCACACACAGTCTCACTCCACACACATAGTCTGTCACTCTCCACACAGTCTCTCACTCTCACACAGTCTCTCACTCTCACACACAGTCTCCTCTCCTCATCTCTCCTCTCCCACAGTCTCTCACTCTCACACAGTCTCCACTCTCACACAGTCTCACTCTCACACAGTCTCTCCTCTCACACCGTCTCTCACTCCACAGTCTCTCACTCTCACACAGTCTCCTCTCCACACAGTCTCACTCTCACACACAGTCTTTCATTCTCACACACAGTCTCTCACTCTCACACACTGTCTCTCACTCTCACACCTGTCTCTCGCTCTCCACACAGTCTCACTCTCACACACTGTCTCTCCCCTCACCCCACACACAATCTCTCCCTCCACAGTCTCTCACTCTCACACAGTCTCTCACTCACACAGTTCACTCTCCACAGTCTCTCATTCTCACACACAGTCTGTCACTCTCACCACAGTCTCTCACTCCTCATCCTCTCACACTGTCTCTCACTCTCACACACTGTCTCACTCTCACACAGTCTCCTCTCACACACGTCTCACTCCCTCACACACAGTCTCACCTCACACACAGTCTCTCACTCTCACCTGTCTCACTCCACAGTCTCTCACTCACACACTGTCTCTCCCACTCTCACACTGTCTCTCACTCTCACAGATCTCTCACTCACACACAGTCTCTCCCTCTCATACAGTCTCTCTACTCCCACAGTCTCACTCTCACACAGTCTCACTCTCCACACACAGTCTCTCACCCTCACACACACAGTCTCTCACTCTCACACTGTCTCTCACTCTCACACACACTGTCCCTCACGTCTCACACTCCCTGTCTCTCCTCTCACACACAGTCTCTCACTCTCACACACTGTCTCACTCTCACACAGTCTCACTCTCCACACACAGTCTCTCACTCTCACACCTCACTCTCCCTCTCCACACAGTCTCTCACTCTCCACACAGTCTCACTCTCACACTGTCTCTCCACCTCCCACACAGTCTCACTCTCCACACAGTCTCTCCTCTCCACACACAGTCTCACTCCCACACAGTCTCACTCCTCCACACAGTCTCTCCCTCACACTGTCTCCTCACTCACACAGTCTCTCACTCTCACACACTGTCTCTCACTCTCACACACAGTCTCTCCTCCTCACACACAGTCTCTCTCCACTCTCACAGTCTCACTCTCCACACTGTCACTCCTCACACACACAGTCTGTCACTACCACACAGTCTCTCACACACTGTCTCTCACTCACACAGTCTGTCACTCTCACAGATCTCTCCTCCTCACACAGTCTCCTCACTCCACACACAGTCTCTCACTCTCACACAGTCTCTCACTCCCACACAGTCTCTCACTCTCCCACACACACTCTCTCACTCTCACACAGTCTCACTCTCCACACAGTCTCCTCTCCCACACAGTCTCACTCACGTCTCCACTCACACCTCTCTCACTCTCACACAGTCTCTCCTCCACACACAGTCTCTCACTCTCACAGTCCCTCTCCTCCCACACAGTCTCTCACTCCACAGTCTACTCTCACACAGTCTCTCACTCACACAGTCTCTCACTCCCCACCAGTCTCTCCTCCCACACAGTCTCTCACTCCCACAGTCTCCTCACTTCCCACACAGTCTCTCCTCACCTGTCTCCTCACTCTCACACACTGTCTCTCACTCACACACTCTCTCACTCCACACACTGTCTCTCCTCTCACACAGTCTCACTCACACACAGTCTCCTCACTCCCAGATCTCTCACTCCCACACAGTCTCACTCCCCACACAGTCTCTCACTCTCACACCTGTCTCTCCTCTCACACACTGTCTCTCCCTCACACAGTCTCACCCTCACCACAGTCTCTCACTCTCACACAGTCTCTCACTCTCACACACAGTCTCTCCACTCTCCACAGTCTCTCGCTCACACAGTCTCTCACTCTCACACACAGTCTCACTCTCACACAGTCTCTCACCTCACACACTGTCTCTCACTCTCACACAGTCTCACTCTCACACACTGTCTCCACTCTCACACACTGTCTCTCACCTCACACAGTCTCACTCTCACACACTGTCTCTCCTCTCACCACAGTCTCTCACTCTCACACACTGTCTCACTCACCAGTCTCACTCTCCCCACACAGTCTCTCACTCCACACCTCTCCTCCTCCACCTGTCTCTCACTCCACACAGTCTCACTCTCACACACTGTCTCTCCTCACACACAGTCTCACTCTCCCACACAGTCTCTCACTCTCACACACAGTCTCCTCCTCACACACAGTCTCACTCTCACACACAGTCTCTCCCTCACACTGTCTCTCCCTCACAGTCTCTCACTCTCACACACTGTCTCCTCCTCTCCCACACAGTCTCTCACTCTCACACAGTCTCTCACTCTCCACACACAGTCTCCCTCTCACTGTCCTCTCCACACAGTCTGTCACTACCACACAGTCTCTCACACACTGTCTCTCACTCTCCACACACAGTCTCTCCACTCACACACCTGTCGTCACTCTCACACAGTCTCTCACTCTCCCACACACAGTCTCTCACTCCCCTCACACACAGTCTCTCACTCTCCACCAGTCTCTCCCTCCACACAGTCTGTCACTCTCACACTCTCACTCTCACACAGTCTCACTCTCCACACAGTCTCACTCCCCCACAGTCTCCTCCACTCCACAGTCTCTCACTACACACTCTCTCACTCTCACACACTGTCACTCTCACACACAGTCTCTCACTCTCACACACGATCTCCTCCACTCCCACACAGTCTCTCACTCTCACACAGTCTCCTCTCCCACACAGTCTCCTCACTCACACAGTCTCTCACTCCCACAGTCTCTCCACTCCCACACAGTCTCTCCTCCCCACAGTCTCTCTCTTCCACACAGTCTCTCACTCTCCACACTCTCTCACTCACACCTCTCTCACTCACCCTGTCTCTCCTCTCACACAGTCTCTCACTCACACAGATCTCTCACTCCCACCAGTCTCTCACTCCCAGTCTCTCACTCCCACAGTCTCTCACTCTCACACAGATCTCTCACTCTCACACAGTCTCTCACTTTCACACAGTCTCTCACTCTCACACACAGCGAGGAAGAAACTGTCAGGTTTTTTCCCTGCCGTGAGTGACAACGCACTAGACACAGGGAGGCGGCTGGCCACTCCAGACTCGCCAAGGAAATATTATCACTTGAAAAAATTTACCTAACAACAACCTAACCTAATCTTAACCTAACATAACCTATCATAACCTAACCTTAACCTAACCTTAACCTAACCTAACCTTAACTTAACCTTAACCCAACATAATCTAGCATAACCTAACCTTAACCTAACCTAACCTAACCTTAACCTAAACTTATTTAACCTAATCTAACCTAATCAACAACACCTCCTCACCCTAACCAACCACCCATCGTCGTTTTCTGCTGCAGTTTTTGTTTGGTGTTGTTGTTGACACTATCAGTTAATAGCAGTTGTCCAGTCCCAACCTACCCAGCCAGCCAGCCAGTCCATTACCGTCCTCTCTGATACACACCTGGGAGAGTTTTTTATCATTGGCTGTTACCTGTCGTGGTGTGTGTGTGGTGAAGCCTTGGTGTGAGGTGGTGAGGAGAGAGAGGAGGGTATGAGAGAGATGGTGAGGAGAGAAGGAGAGGGAAGAGAGAGATGGGTGAGGGAGTGAAGGAGAGGGGGGAGAGAGGAGAGGGGTATGAGATGGGTGAGGAGAGAGGTGAGGGAGAGGAGAGGGTATGAAGATGGGTGAGGAGAGGAAGAGGTGAGGAGAGAGGAGGAGAAGTAAGAGATGGGTGAGGGGTGAAGGGAAGGGGGTGAGGGAGAGAGGAGGAGGGGTATGAGAGATGGGTGTGGGGGGGAGAGGTGAGAGGAGGAAGAGGTATGAGAGATGGGTGAGGAGAAGGAAGGGAGGGTATGAGAGATGGGTGAGGAGAGGGGGTGAGAAGAAGGAGGTATGAGGATGGGTGAGGAGAAGAGTGGAGGGAGGGTATGAGAGATGGGTGAGGAGAGAGAGGGTGAAGAGGAGGAGGAGGTATGAGGAGATGGGTGAGGGAGAGAGGAGGAGGAGGGTATGAGAGATGGGTGAGGGGAGGGAGAGGGGGGTGAGAGGAGGAGGAGGGTATGAGAGATGGGTGAGGAGAGAAGGAGGGAGGAGGGTGATGAGAATGGGTGAGGGAGAGGAGGAGGGGGTATTAGAGATGGGTGAGGAGTGAGGAGAGGAGATGAGGAGAGGAGGAGTATTAGAGATGGGTGAGGGAGGAGGAGGTATGAAGATGGGTGAGGGAGAGGAGAGGTGAGAGGAGGAGAGTATGAGATGGGTGAGGAGAGGAGGAGGGAGGGTATGAATGGGTGAGGAGAGGAGAGGGGGTGAGAAGGAAGGAGAATATGAGAGATGGGTGAGGGGAGAGGAGGAGGGTATTAGAGATGGGTGAGAGTGAGGAGAGGGGGGTGAGGGAGAGGAGAGGTATTAGAGATGGGTGAGGGAGAAAGGAGAGAGGTTGAGAGAGAGGAGGAGGGGTATGAGATGGGTGAGGAGAGAGAGAAGGAGAGGGGGTGAGGGAGAGAGGAGGAGGGTATGAGAGATGGGTGAGGAGAGAAGGAAGAAGGGGGTGAGAGAGAGGAGGAGGGGTATGAGAGATGGGTGAGAAAGAAGAGGGGTTGAGGAGAGAGGAGGAGGTATGAGAGATGGGTGAAGGAGCGGTGAGGAGGAGGGTATGAGAGATGGGTGAGGGAAAGGAGAGGGAGGGGTATGAGAGATGGGTGAGGGAGAGAAGGAGAGGTGAGGAGAAGAGGAGGGGTATGAGAGTTTGGGTGAGGAGTGAAGGAGAGAGAGGGAGGGTATGAGAGATGGGTGAGGAGAGAAGGAGAGGAGGTGAGAGAGGAGGAGGTATGAGAGTTTGGGTGAGGAGTGAGGAGAGGGAGGGTATGAGAGATGGGTTAGGAGAGAAGGAGAGGGTGAGGAGAGAGGAGGAGGGTATGAGAGATGGGTGAGTGGAGAGGTATGAGAGATGGGTGAGGTGAAGAGAGAGGGAGGGGTATGAAGATGGGTGAGGAGAAGAGGGTGAGGGAGAGAGAGGAGGAGGGGTATGAGAGTTTGGGTGAGGAGTGAAGGAAGAGGGGGAGGGGGTATAGAGATGGGTGAGGAGAAGGAGGGGTGAGGGAGAGGAGGGTATGAGAGGTGGGTGAGGTGAAGGAAAGGGGTGAGGGAGAGAAGGAGGGGGTGAGGGAGAGAGAGGAGGAGGAGGGATATGAGAGATGGGTGAGGAGGGTGAGGAGAGAGATGGGTGAGGGAGAGAAGGAGGGGGGTGAGGAGAGAGGAGGAGGGTAGAGAGAGATGGGTGAGGGGGGAGAAGGGAGTGAGGGAGAGAGGAGAAAGGAATTATGAGAGATGGGTGAGGGAGAGAGAGAGGGGGGTGAGGGAGAGAGGAGGAGAAGTATGAGAGTTTGGGTGAGGAGTGAAGGAGAGGGAGAATATGAAGAGAAGGAAGGGTGAGGAGAGAGGAGGAGGGTATGAGAGTTTGGGTGAGAGTGAAGAGAGGGGGAGGGGTATGAGATGGGTGAGAGAAAGAGGGTGAGGGAGAGGAGGAGGGTATGAGAGGTGGGTGAGGTGAAAGGGGGTGAGGAGAGAGAGGAGAAGGAGTGAGGAGAGAGAGGAGGAGGGTATGAGATGGGTGAGGAGAGAAGGAGGAGGGGGGGGGTATGAGAGATGGGTGAGGGGAGAAGGAGAGGGGTGAGGAGAGAGGAGGAGGGTATGAGAGTTTGGGTGAGGAGTGAGAAGGAGAGGGGGGTGAGGAGAAGGAGGTGAGGAGAGGAGGAGGAGGGTATGAGAGTTTGGGTGGTGAGAAGGAGAGGGGGTGAGGAGAGAGAAGAAGGAGGAGGTGAAGGAGAAGAGAGAGGAGGAGGGTATGAGAGAGATGGGTGAGAGGAGTGAATTAGAGGGGGTGAGGGAGAGAAGGAGGAGGAGTATGAGAGATGGGTGAGGGAGAGAAGGAGGAGTATGAGAGATGGGTGAGGGAGAGAAGGAGAGGGGGGTAAGGGAGAGAAGGAGAGGGGGTGAGGGAGAGAGGAGGAGGAGGGAGAGAAGGCGGACAGACAGACATACTGAACGTTATATTAGAGCTCAATAGAACATTTGTTTATTTTACTTCACATAAGATCATTTAAGAATTTTAAGGGGTGACTTGGTCGTCTTATTCTTCTTCCTGTACCTTTCTCCGTCTCCTCTTCCCTTCCTCCCTTCTGTCCTTCCTTCCCTTCCGTCCCTTCCGTCCTCCCTTCCTTCCGTCCTCCCTTCCTTCCGCCCTTTCCTTCCTTCCTTCATTTCTTTCCTTCCTTTCCTTCCTTCCCTCAATTCCTTCCCTTCCGTCCTTCCTTCCCTTCCGTCCTTCCTCCCTTCCCTCCCTCCCTTCCTTCCCTCCCTCCCTTCCTTCCCTTATTTCCCTTCCTTCCTTCCTTCCGTCCGTCCTTTCCTTCCTTCCTTCCGTCCTTTCTCTTCCTTCCTTCTCTCATTTCTTCCTTCCTTCCCCCTCACTTCGTTCCTTTCCCTTCCTTCCCTCCCCTTCCTTTCCCTCACTTCCTTCCCCTTCCTCCCCTTCTGTCCTTCCGTCCTTCCTTCCCCCTCCCTTCCCTTCCCCCTTCTTTCCCCGTCCTTCCGTCCTTCCTCCCTTCCGTCCTTCCTTCCGTCCCTTCCGTCCTCCCTTCCTTCCCCTTCTTTCCCCTTCCTTCCCTTTCCTTCCCTTTCCCTTCCTCCCCTTCCGTCCTTCCTTCCTTCTTCCTTCCTTCCCCTTCTTTCCCCGTCCTTCCGTCCTCTCTTCCTCCCTTCCGTCCTTCCGTCCTTCCTTCCGTCCTTCCGTCCCTCCCTTCCTTCCCCTTCTTCCTTCCTTCCTTTCCTTCCCTCCCTTCCGTCCTTCCTTCCTTCCTTCCTGACTCATTACTGTTTCGCTCTTCTCTTATCAGCTGTTCCTCTTTCTCTCTCCATTCCTACTCATTCTCCCCACCTCTCTGCCCCTCTCCCTCGATTCACTCCTCTCTCCTTGTCTCACCTCTCACTCCTCCTCCCACCTCCCTCACTCCTCACCTTCACTCCTCGACCCCCCTCCTCTATCCCTCCCTCGACCCCTCCCCCATCCCTCCACTATTTCCATCAGCCACACAAACCCCTTTAAATGGAGTTCATTAACTTGCTCTTGATGCGAGTCTTTAACCTGTGATAGTGTCTCTTCTCTCTCTCTCTCTTCGTTCGTTCGTTCGTCTGTTCGTCTGTTCGTTCTTTCTTATGACGTCACTTCCACACCCCCCAAAAAATTTAATCTTCACCGTTATCCCATAACCCCCCCCCCCCAAATGTCCTCTTCGTCCTATATCAGCTGATCATTATTACAAACACACCTTAACACGTGACTGCCTGCACTACATGTCTCGAACAAGAACAAATCTTGGAAGACTACACCCCGGCAGTGACTTTACATGCTGTGGCGATCATTTAATGTCCGGGTATTGTTCTCACTGTGCGTGTGTGTGTGTGTGTGTGTGTGTGTGTGTGTGTGTGTGTGTGTGTGTGTGTGTGTGTGTGTGTGTGTGTGTGTGTGTGTGTGTGTGTGTGTGTGTGTGTGTGTGTGTGTGTGTGTGTAGCACGTGTGTGTGTGTGTGTGTGTGTGTGTGTTAATGTGTGTGTGTGTGTGTGTGTGTGTGTTAATGTATGTGTGTGTGTGTGTTAGGAGTGTATGTGTATGTTAATGTGTGTGTGTTTGTTAGGTGTGTGTGTATGTTAATGTGTGTGTGTGTGTTAGTGTGTATGTTAATGTGTGTGTGTGTGTGTGTTTAGAGTGTGTATGTTAATGTGTGTGTGTGTGTGTTAGAGTGTGTATAATGTGTGTGTATATATGTTAGAGTGTGTGTGTATGTTAATGTGTGTGTGTTAGTGTGTGTGTGTATAATGTGTATATGTTAGAGTGTGTGTGTATGTTAATGTGTGTGTGTGTTAGGTTTATGTGTATGTTAATATATGTGTGTGTGTGTGTTAGTGTGTGCGTGTATGTTAATATGTGTGTGTTAGAGTGTGTATGTTAATATGTGTGTGTGTGTGTTGAGTGCAAGTGTGTGGCGTTAATATGTGTGTGTGTGTGTTAGGAGGTGCGTGTATGTTAATGTGTGTGTGTGGTGGCCGGGGTCGCCAGCTTGGTGGTCTCGTTTCAGGGGTTGGTCATACGGCCTTCCGGGTCTTCTGCCAGAGTTGTAAACGGATCCAAACTCCTCCCGAGTGGATGGTCGGAGGGAGGAGGATGAGGTGGGAGGGGGGAGGAGGAGCAGGACTGTCGTGAGGCGAGCAAGAATCAATACAGATCCGCGCCCCCGGTTATGCAAACACCCGCCAAATACAGGTGGTTGGGACTGGGTATTGTTCCTGTGGAAGCGATGACGGTCCTGGCTGTACGTGGGGAGAAAGACGGGGGGTAAGCGGCGGAGGTCGTGGAGGGGAGTAAGGAGATGGGGGGAGGGTAGGGAGATGATGGGGAGGGGTAGGGAGATGATGGGGGAGGGGTAGGAGGTGAACGTGCTGAAAACGGGTTCAAACAACCAGACAATAAGATTACCCAAACTACGAGGGCGAACGGTCGTGTGTGTGTGAGAGAGAGAGAGAGGGGGGGGGGGTGTCTCAGGTAGAGTGGATGGTGACAGTGCCTCTTATTACCTGTGTTTACCCTGAGTCCCCTGTTGAACCCACTGCCTCTCACCTGGTGCTCTCCAACTCGCTCTCACTCTCCTCACACACTCACCCACCAGTCACACACTCACTAGTTGTACTCTCACACTCAACCTCACAAGCTCACTCTCACTGTCCACACACACACCCCTTCGTTAATATCCATAACTTAACAAGATTAACAGCTAACGACCTTTATCGTAGTCCACTTAACACTTACTGTACACCAGTCCACTGTAGTCCACTTAACACTTACACTCGTCCACGGTAGTCCACTTAACACTTACACTCGTCCACTGTAGTCCACTTAACACTTACACTCGTCCATTGTAGTCCACTTAACACTTACACTCGTCCACTGTAGTCCACTTAACACAGGGGCTCTCAACCAGGGGGGAATTCCCCCCAGGGGGGGGAATTCAGGTTTTCAGGGAAACTGATTCGGGAGCAAGAGATATGTTCGATGAGAAATCAATCACAGAATTTTGGCCCTTGATGTGCGATTCCTACCCAAAAGTGGCAGAAAGAGCTATCCGTGCATTGCTTCCGTTTGTGTCGACATATCTTTGTGAGTCAGGCATTTCAACTCTGTTGCAAATTAAAACGAAGCAACGTAGTAGATTAGAGGTAGAAAATGACCTGCGTTGTGCCCTTTCAAGCACTCCTCCGCGTATCCCAGAATTGGCGAAGAAAAAACAATCACAGGTTTCTCATTGACTGTAATCTTCATCTGAATAAAATTAATTACAAATTTACAATATCCTGGTATTCTATTGAACTTTTTGTTTATTGCATTATGCTTCAATTTGGTCTGTTAAGTAATTCATTATAAATAAAAAAAAACTATTTTACTTTTATTCAAGTTTTATAAATCCATCAACATTTTCAATTGGCATTTAATTTGTAAAACTCCACTATAAAAATAATTCATGTAAAATTGTAAATGTATATGTACTAATATGGAAAAAATAAAGGATTTTCAGTATTATATGCATATTATTTGGAATGCACTTTTTGAGGCAGACAATCTTGGAAAGGAGGGAGGAATGACATTCTGACATATGGTGAAAGGGGTGCATGGGGCAAACAAGGTTGAGAACTGTTAGGTTCTGAATAATAAGTTCTATATACAGGAGAGAACACAAACACCTGTATAGTTTTGTAGGTTCGGTTTACTGGATAAGAGTATGTACACAAAGGGGAGTAGTGCTCTCCTTGGCTAGGCTCCTTGTCAACTGCTATAGACGACGTATGGCAAGTGATACATTAGCAGCTTCCATACGTCGCCAGGCACATTAATTAAGCATGTGGGATATGGTAATAACATTGCCACACGCTGCTAGCTAGGATGAATAAATAATACATAAATGGAGCACATACATAATATACATACATAATATATAATCCAGCATACATAATATACATACAAGAACCACTGACTTAACACATTAATTTGCCTCTTTCATTACAATTAAGTACATTTTTACACTCATTAAACGTATAAGGGGGTGAAACAAAGAAACGTTCACTGTGGGAGTGAAACAAAGAAACGTTCACTGTGGGAGTGAAACAAAGAAACGTTCACTGTGGGAGTGAAACAAAGAAACGTTCACTGTGGGAGTGAAACAAAGAAACGTTCACTGTGGGAGTGAAACAAAGAAACGTTTACTGTGGGAGTGAAACAAAGAAACGTTCATCAGGGGAGTGAAACAAAGAAACGTTCACTGTGGGAGTGGGAACAAAAGAAACGTTCACTGTGGAGTGAAACAAAGAAACGTTCACTGGAGTGGAACAAAGAAACGTTCACTGTGGGAGTGAAACAAAGAAACGTTCACTGTGTGATGGAACAAAGAAACGTTCACTGTGGGAGTGAAACAAAGAAACGTTTACTGTGGGAGTGAAACAAAGAAACGTTTACTGTGGGAGTGAAACAAAGAAACGTTTACTGTGGGAGTGAAACAAAGAAACGTTCACTGTGGGAGTGAAACAAAGAAACGTTCACTGTGGGAGTGAAACAGAGAAACGTTCACTGTGGGAGTGAAACAAAGAAACGTTCACTGTGGGAGTGAAACAAAGAAACGTTCACTGTGGGAATGAAACAAAGAAACGTTCACTGTGGGAATGAAACAAAGAAACGTTCACTGTGGGAGTGAAACAAAGAAACGTTTACTGTGGGAGTGAAACAAAGAAACGTTTACTGTGGGAGTGAAACAAAAACGTTCACTGTGGGAGTGAAACAAAAACGTTCACTGTGGGAGTGAAACAAAGAAACGTTCACTGTGGGAGTGAAACAGAAACGTTCACTGTGGGAGTGAAACAAAGAAACGTTCACTGTGGGAGTGAAACAGAAACGTTCACTGTGGGAGTGAAACAAAGAAACGTTCACTGTGGGAGTGAAACAAAGAAACGTTCACTGGGAGTGAAACAAAAACGTTTGTATAGATATGTACATACCAAGATATGTGAACACGCCTGACACCAGGACTCTTGTTACCATTCATTGTACCATTTATTCACATGTCTGTATTACTACATATTATTATAGCATGTCTGATGTCCATGCTTATGTCTAATGCCTATGTTCATTTACTATGTCCCGATGTACTATGTCTGTACCGCGCTAGTCGAGTAATTAGAAGACCTCATTTATTGTCCTAGGAATGTCTAGCAACTCCCCTTGCCTGGCTAGCTAATTTCCCTCAGATCGGCCTCGGCCTACCTACGGTCTGGGGTCCCTAGTAATCGCTCCTGTATCGGTTGGCTATCACGCCCAGTCTTGTACACTTATTGAATATATCTACTGCTCGTGCCCTGGAGTTTCAAGAACCTTGTCTAGGATTACATCCACCACACCACATGGCGCAGTTTGAGTAGCTCCAACACGACAGTTTACAAGCCTCAAGAGCCGGCCCCGTCTGTTTCCGGCCTCGTCTGTTTCCCGCCCAGAAGATATACTCCACAGTGCCCCTGGATTTAAAGTGTTTTGTGACCTTGTGAAGTGCCCTAAGTGAAGTGCAGTGCCTTTCATGTCTCTTTGCTATGTTTCTGCGGCCCTACAGGTAGCAGACACGCCTTCAGCCCAGTTTCCAAGACAGCACTTCCGGCATACACCCCCCATCCACAGTTTCCAAGACAGCACTTCCGGCATACACCCCCCATCCACGGAGGCTCGCAAGCCACTGCCCGCGTCCCCTTACCACTGAGCCAGCTCGCCCGGGCGCGCGGAGGAATACACCGCCGCTAGCCGCCTCCTCTCACTTCACAAATATTACAGTCAGTACTCTTTTACTTGCCAGCCAGTTCCTGCACTTAAGCAAATCCATTGGCGAAAATATAGCACTTCACCTTATTCTCCTTGTCTTTCCCATCGCGACAATACCAAGCACGAGATGTCTGACCACAACGATTTGCTGGGAAATTTATATGAGGATTATGAGGAAGACGACGCCTCACAGACCCTCCCACCCCCCCTCACGCCTCACACGCCGGGCGCGCCAAATTCAAAGGATGGGAGCCAGGATATACGTCAGTTAATCCACTTCCTACAAGTTTCTCAAGAGAAGGAAGCCCAAAGACGTCAATTAGGGGAGGAAAAACGACGTCAAGAGGAATTGTCAAGACAGTCAGAGGAATCAGCTTACCGCCTTCAACTTCAACAACAACACCAAGCTGATAACCGCAAATTCCTGGACCTATTGGAATTGCTGGCAACGAGGACAACTTCACCAGCTGCCACAACCAACTCGCCAGCTTCAGCCTCTTCATCTATCCTTCAGACAACGCCTCCTCACACGTCACCTATCTCCCCTAGGTATGCCTCAGTGTCTTCTCAACCACCCGTTCCAGTCTCAACTCTCGTCGACCTCTCCGTGCCTCCTCCACCGCCTGCCGTCTCGAGTACACCCCTGCACAGCAAGTCTTCAGTTCCCAGTCCCCCACCTCTTCAATCTGATGCAACATATCAAGTATACCGTCAATGGCGACGTCGTTTCGAAGACTTTGCTGTCATGTCTGACCTCTACCGAATGCCCCCTCATAAACAACTCATCCAATTAAGATCGTGCATTTCCCTCGATGTTCAACGCCTCCTAGAGCACACGCTGGCCATCCCCCTGACTCCCCCAGGTCAGTGACAGCGGTTTTAAACGCCTTGCAGAGTCATTTCCGTGGCCTCCGCAATGAAGCTTTGCGTCGTAGGGAACTGCTATCCTGCAAACAAGCTTCTGGGGAATCATTCTCAGACTTCTATGCACGACTTAAGGACCTAGCAACCGAGGTGGACCTATGTACAGGCGATCCTGTAACCTGTGCTGAGATCCAGCTCAAGATGATCTTGCTGATGGGTGTACGTGACGAGGACCTGCTTCAGAAACTCCTCACCCTCGACGCCGCCTCTTCCCTCACCGACTTCGTCACCTGTTGCAGGTCGTATGAGGCCACAAGAGAGGCTGCCTCAGCTATACACTCATCGCCATCTCAAGCCCACGCCGTCTCCACCTACAAGAGGAATCAACGCCAGATGCAGACGACGTCCTCTCCACAGCCCCCGTCACAGTCACCAGTTTCTTCTCCCGAATCCTGCAAACTGTCAGCACCAACATAGTCCAGGGAAAGTGCCCTGCGGCTGATAGTGTTCTCAAAAACTGTGGGTTTTTCCAGAGCCCGTGGCCCCGCACACCTCGATGTCCTGCCAACAAGGCCTCATGCAACGCTTGCAACAAAGCAGAACCTTCGCCAAGTGTTGCAGGTCCACCAGAAAACCTCCATCTCAGGTCAAACGTCTCTTCACAGCCCGACAGAACGCGTCCACACCACCCCGTCTCCCAAGAATAACAAAGGATGCCCGGCGCGTGGATGATACCTCCAGTGACAGGTACAAGCCGTCAATGATGCGTCTGTCCCTCTGGTACCAACTCTTCCAACCTCTTGATGATACCTGACACGAGTGGCCGGACATGCGGTGATTGGACCAACTTACACCTGGGCGCCCTCAACATCCCCCAGGAGTAGCCTGTCACCCACAGCCATGAACAGCGTGCTCTGGCGGACGGGTCCCCGATGTCTCCACCTTTGGGTTGCTTCAAAGGCAACTTACTACAGCTTCAGTCCAAGTCTTGCCTTGCCTGATCCCACGTCCATGAGGGCATCAAACCCCTCTCTTGTCATGTGGCCATTGTCAGGACTTGTGCGCGTATCAGTTTAAAGCCACATCCTCGCTGTGACACACCTCCAACAGGTGTGCAGAGATACCTGTTTCAGCCATGACCACACCTGCTGCCGCCGGAGTTCTTTTTTCGTCAGTTCAGCGGCGTCCTTGTCTCCAAACCCGACCTCAGAAGGCGCCCGCTCAAAGAAGATGACAGGCCCCCGATGAGAATCCACCTCAAGCCTGGTGACGCCTTTAGCATCCACACCCAGGCCTATCCCCTTTGCCATCACGGGACAAGGTGAAGGCAGAGCTTCGATTCTCTGGTGCAGCAGGGGGATCATCAGACACACCCGGTGAGAGCCCTCCGAGTGGTGCCAACCTATGGTCTTGGCACCCAAGCCTGTAAAGTGTTAGCATCACAGTGGACCTCACCCATCTCAACCGCTTCGCG